>NC_133332.1:44157-224157 GCF_042186555.1 Aquarana catesbeiana
TACAGAGAGGGAAGAGAAGAGAGGATGGAGATGAGTCTAGATTACAGAGAGGGAAGAGAAGAGCGGATGGAGATGAGTCTAGATTACAGAGAGGGAAGAGAAGAGAGGATGGAGATGAGTCTAGATTACAGAGGGAAGAGAAGAGAGGATGGAGATGAGTCTAGATTACAGAGAGGGAAGAGAAGAGAGGATGGAGATGAGTCTAGATTACACAGAGGGAAGAGAAGAGCGGATGGAGATGAGTCTAGATTACAGAGAGGGAAGAGAAGAGAGGATGGAGATGAGTCTAGATTACAGAGAGAGAAGAGAGGATGGAGATGAGTCTAGATTACAGAGAGGGAAGAGAAGAGAGGATGGAGATGAGTCTAGATTACAGAGAGGGAAGAGAAGAGAGGATGGAGATGAGTCTAGATTACAGAGAGGGAAGAGAAGAGAGGATGGAGATGAGTCTAGATTACACAGAGGGAAGAGAAGAGAGGATGGAGATGAGTCTAGATTACAGAGAGGGAAGAGAAGAGAGGATGGAGATGAGTCTAGATTACAGAGAGGGAAGAGAAGAGCGGATGGAGATGAGTCTAGATTACAGAGAGGGAAGAGAAGAGAGGATGGAGATGAGTCTAGATTACAGAGAGGGAAGAGAAGAGAGGATGGAGATGAGTCTAGATTACAGAGGAAGAGAAGAGCGGATGGAGATGAGTCTAGATTACACAGAGGGAAGAGAAGAGAGGATGGAGATGAGTCTAGATTACAGAGAGGGAAGAGAAGAGCGGATGGAGATGAGTCTAGATTACAGAGAGGGAAGAGAAGAGCGGATGGAGATGAGTCTAGATTACAGAGAGGGAAGAGAAGAGCGGATGGAGATGAGTCTAGATTACAGAGAGGGAAGAGAAGAGAGGATGGAGATGAGTCTAGATTACAGAGGGAAGAGAAGAGCGGATGGAGATGAGTCTAGATTACAGAGAGGGAAGAGAATAGAGGATGGAGATGAGTCTAGATTACAGAGAGGGAAGAGAAGAGCGGATGGAGATGAGTCTAGATTACAGAGAGGGAAGAGAAGAGAGGATGGAGATGAGTCTAGATTACAGAGGGAAGAGAAGAGCGGATGGAGATGAGTCTAGATTACAGAGAGGGAAGAGAAGAGCGGATGGAGATGAGTCTAGATTACACAGAGGGAAGAGAAGAGAGGATGGAGATGAGTCTAGATTACAGAGGGGAAGAGAAGAGCGGATGGAGATGAGTCTAGATTACAGAGAGGGAAGAGAAGAGTGGATGGAGATGAGTCTAGATTACAGAGAGGGAAGAGAAGAGAGGATGGAGATGAGTCTAGATTACAGAGGGAAGAGAAGAGAGGATGGAGATGAGTCTAGATTACAGAGAGGAAGAGAAGAGAGGATGGAGATGAGTCTAGATTACAGAGAGGGAAGAGAAGAGAGGATGGAGATGAGTCTAGATTACAGAGAGGGAAGAGAAGAGAGGATGGAGATGAGTCTAGATTACAGAGGGAAGAGAAGAGAGGATGGAGATGAGTCTAGATTACAGAGAGGGAAGAGAAGAGCGGATGGAGATGAGTCTAGATTACAGAGAGGGAAGAGAAGAGAGGATGGAGATGAGTCTAGATTACACAGAGGGAAGAGAAGAGGATGGAGATGAGTCTAGATTACAGAGAGGGAAGAGAAGAGAGGATGGAGATGAGTCTAGATTACAGAGAGGGAAGAGAAGAGAGGATGGAGATGAGTCTAGATTACACAGAGGGAAGAGAAGAGAGGATGGAGATGAGTCTAGATTACAGAGGGAAGAGAAGAGAGGATGGAGATGAGTCTAGATTACAGAGAGGGAAGAGAAGAGAGGATGGAGATGAGTCTAGATTACACAGAGGGAAGAGAAGAGCGGATGGAGATGAGTCTAGATTACAGAGAGGGAAGAGAAGAGCGGATGGAGATGAGTCTAGATTACAGAGAGGGAAGAGAAGAGAGGATGGAGATGAGTCTAGATTACAGAGGGAAGAGAAGAGCGGATGGAGATGAGTCTAGATTACAGAGAGGGAAGAGAAGAGCGGATGGAGATGAGTCTAGATTACAGAGAGGGAAGAGAAGAGAGGATGGAGATGAGTCTAGATTACAGAGGGAAGAGAAGAGAGGATGGAGATGAGTCTAGATTACAGAGGGAAGAGAAGAGAGGATGGAGATGAGTCTAGATTACAGAGAGGGAAGAGAAGAGAGGATGGAGATGAGTCTAGATTACACAGAGGGAAGAGAAGAGCGGATGGAGATGAGTCTAGATTACAGAGAGGGAAGAGAAGAGCGGATGGAGATGAGTCTAGATTACAGAGAGGGAAGAGAAGAGAGGATGGAGATGAGTCTAGATTACAGAGGGAAGAGAAGAGCGGATGGAGATGAGTCTAGATTACAGAGGGAAGAGAAGAGAGGATGGAGATGAGTCTAGATTACAGAGAGGGAAGAGAAGAGAGGATGGAGATGAGTCTAGATTACACAGAGGGAAGAGAAGAGCGGATGGAGATGAGTCTAGATTACAGAGAGGGAAGAGAAGAGCGGATGGAGATGAGTCTAGATTACAGAGAGGGAAGAGAAGAGAGGATGGAGATGAGTCTAGATTACAGAGGGAAGAGAAGAGCGGATGGAGATGAGTCTAGATTACAGAGGGAAGAGAAGAGAGGATGGAGATGAGTCTAGATTACAGAGAGGGAAGAGAAGAGAGGATGGAGATGAGTCTAGATTACAGAGGGAAGAGAAGAGCGGATGGAGATGAGTCTAGATTACACAGAGGGAAGAGAAGAGAGGATGGAGATGAGTCTAGATTACAGAGGGAAGAGAAGAGCGGATGGAGATGAGTCTAGATTACAGAGAGGGAAGAGAAGAGCGGATGGAGATGAGTCTAGATTACAGAGAGGGAAGAGAAGAGCGGATGGAGATGAGTCTAGATTACAGAGAGGGAAGAGAATAGAGGATGGAGATGAGTCTAGATTACAGAGGGAAGAGAAGAGCGGATGGAGATGAGTCTAGATTACAGAGAGGGAAGAGAAGAGTGGATGGAGATGAGTCTAGATTACAGAGAGAGGGAAGAGAAGAGAGGATGGAGATGAGTCTAGATTACAGAGAGGGAAGAGAATAGAGGATGGAGATGAGTCTAGATTACAGAGAGGGAAGAGAAGAGCGGATGGAGATGAGTCTAGATTACACAGAGGGAAGAGAAGAGAGGATGGAGATGAGTCTAGATTACAGAGGGAAGAGAAGAGCGGATGGAGATGAGTCTAGATTACAGAGAGGGAAGAGAAGAGCGGATGGAGATGAGTCTAGATTACAGAGAGGGAAGAGAATAGAGGATGGAGATGAGTCTAGATTACAGAGGGAAGAGAAGAGAGGATGGAGATGAGTCTAGATTACAGAGAGGGAAGAGAAGAGAGGATGGAGATGAGTCTAGATTACAGAGAGGGAAGAGAAGAGCGGATGGAGATGAGTCTAGATTACAGAGAGGGAAGAGAAGAGAGGATGGAGATGAGTCTAGATTACAGAGAGGGAAGAGAAGAGCGGATGGAGATGAGTCTAGATTACAGAGAGGGAAGAGAAGAGGGGATGGAGATGAGTCTAGATTACAGAGAAGGAAGAGAAGAGAGGATGGAGATGAGTCTAGATTACAGAGAGGGAAGAGAAGAGAGGATGGAGATGAGTCTAGATTACAGAGGGAAGAGAAGAGCGGATGGAGATGAGTCTAGATTACAGAGAGGGAAGAGAAGAGAGGATGGAGATGAGTCTAGATTACAGAGGGAAGAGAAGAGAGGATGGAGATGAGTCTAGATTACAGAGAGGGAAGAGAAGAGAGGATGGAGATGAGTCTAGATTACAGAGAGGGAAGAGAAGAGCGGATGGAGATGAGTCTAGATTACAGAGAGGGAAGAGAAGAGAGGATGGAGATGAGTCTAGATTACAGAGAGGGAAGAGAAGAGAGGATGGAGATGAGTCTAGATTACAGAGAGGGAAGAGGATAGAGGATGGAGATGAGTCTAGATTACAGAGGGAAGAGAAGAGAGGATGGAGATGAGTCTAGATTACAGAGAGGGAAGAGGATAGAGGATGGAGATGAGTCTAGATTACAGAGGGAAGAGAAGAGAGGATGGAGATGAGTCTAGATTACAGAGAGGGAAGAGAAGAGAGGATGGAGATGAGTCTAGATTACAGAGAGGGAAGAGAAGAGCGGATGGAGATGAGTCTAGATTACAGAGAGGGAAGAGAAGAGAGGATGGAGATGAGTCTAGATTACAGAGAGGGAAGAGAAGAGCGGATGGAGATGAGTCTAGATTACAGAGAGGGAAGAGAAGAGGGGATGGAGATGAGTCTAGATTACAGAGAAGGAAGAGAAGAGAGGATGGAGATGAGTCTAGATTACAGAGAGGGAAGAGAAGAGAGGATGGAGATGAGTCTAGATTACAGAGAGGGAAGAGAATAGAGGATGGAGATGAGTCTAGATTACAGAGGGAAGAGAAGAGAGGATGGAGATGAGTCTAGATTACAGAGAGGGAAGAGAAGAGCGGATGGAGATGAGTCTAGATTACAGAGGGAAGAGAAGAGAGGATGGAGATGAGTCTAGATTACAGAGAGGGAAGAGAAGAGAGGATGGAGATGAGTCTAGATTACAGAGAGGGAAGAGAAGAGCGGATGGAGATGAGTCTAGATTACAGAGAGGGAAGAGAAGAGAGGATGGAGATGAGTCTAGATTACAGAGAGGGAAGAGAAGAGAGGATGGAGATGAGTCTAGATTACAGAGAGGGAAGAGAAGAGCGGATGGAGATGAGTCTAGATTACAGAGAGGGAAGAGAAGAGAGGATGGAGATGAGTCTAGATTACAGAGGGAAGAGAAGAGAGGATGGAGATGAGTCTAGATTACAGAGAGGGAAGAGAAGAGCGGATGGAGATGAGTCTAGATTACAGAGGGAAGAGAAGAGAGGATGGAGATGAGTCTAGATTACAGAGAGGGAAGAGAAGAGAGGATGGAGATGAGTCTAGATTACAGAGAGGGAAGAGAAGAGCGGATGGAGATGAGTCTAGATTACAGAGAGGGAAGAGAAGAGAGGATGGAGATGAGTCTAGATTACAGAGAGGGAAGAGAAGAGAGGATGGAGATGAGTCTAGATTACAGAGAGGGAAGAGGATAGAGGATGGAGATGAGTCTAGATTACAGAGGGAAGAGAAGAGAGGATGGAGATGAGTCTAGATTACAGAGAGGGAAGAGGATAGAGGATGGAGATGAGTCTAGATTACAGAGGGAAGAGAAGAGAGGATGGAGATGAGTCTAGATTACAGACAAGGAAGAGAAGAGCGGATGGAGATGAGTCTAGATTACAGAGAGGGAAGAGAAGAGCGGATGGAGATGAGTCTAGATTACAGAGAGGGAAGAGTACCATGGAGGGTTTCATAGGCCTGGACAACCTCGGCCATAAACATCGGTCTCTGACGAGCGATGGAAGCCAAGGAGCCGAGTGCCGCTGTCAGGTTGATGCTGGAGATCGCCGGGTGCGCCATAAACTTCAAGAGTTCCTTCAGGGCTTGTTTTCCTGTGTCCCGTAATGTGTCTGCAAAGATACAATGGGGGAGGGGGGTGAGCGTTCCACCAACCACGGGGGAGCAGAGATACAGAGGATGAACAGGTCTATACCGGGGTGGGGGTGGGGTATACACCTACAGAGGATGAACAGGTCTATACCGGGTGGGGGAGGGGTATACACCTACAGAGGATGAACAGGTCTATACCGGGGTGGGGGTGGGGTATACACCTACAGAGGATGAACAGGTCTATACCGGGGTGGGGGTGGGGTATACACCTACAGAGGATGAACAGGTCTATACCGGGGTGGGGGTGGGGTATACACCTACAGAGGATGAACAGGTCTATACCGGGGTGGGGGTGGGGTATACACCTACAGAGGATGAACAGGTCTATACCGGGGTGGGGGTGGGGTATACACCTACAGAGGATGAACGGGTCTATACCGGGGTGGGGGTGGGGTATACACCTACAGAGGATGAACAGGTCTATACAGGGTGGGGGAGGGGTATACACCTACAGAGGATGAACGGGTCTATACCGGGGTGGGGGTGGGGTATACACCTACAGAGGATGAACGGGTCTATACCGGGGTGGGGGTGGGGTATACACCTACAGAGGATGAACGGGTCTATACCGGGGTGGGGGTGGGGTATACACCTACAGAGGATGAACGGGTCTATACCGGGGTGGGGGTGGGGTATACACCTACAGAGGATGAACAGGTCTATACCAGGGTGGGGGTGGGGTATACACCTACAGAGGATGAACAGGTCTATACAGGGTGGGGGAGGGGTATACACCTACAGAGGATGAACGGGTCTATACCGGGGTGGGGGTGGGGTATACACCTACAGAGGATGAACAGGTCTATACCGGGGTGGGGTATACACCTACAAAGGATGAACAGGTCTATACCGGGGTGGGGGTGGGGTATACACCTACAGAGGATGAACAGGTCTATACAGGGTGGGGGTGGGGTATACACCTACAGAGGATGAACAGGTCTATACCGGGGTGGGGGTGGGGTATACACCTACAGAGGATGAACAGGTCTATACCGGGGTGGGGTATACACCTACAAAGGATGAACAGGTCTATACCGGGGTGGGGGTGGGGTATACACCTACAGAGGATGAACAGGTCTATACAGGGTGGGGGTGGGGTATACACCTACAGAGGATGAACAGGTCTATACCGGGGTGGGGGTGGGGTATACACCTACAGAGGATGAACGGGTCTATACCGGGGTGGGGTATACACCTACAGAGGATGAACAGGTCTATACCGGGGTGGGGGTGGGGTATACACATGATGAACATGTCTGTACATAGGGGGTAGGACAGGGATACATACTGTATTTTAGAAATGGGTGGTCCATCGGGATCTGCTCCAGACTGATGTCGCCCTCCTGTCTCTTGGGAATCTCACTCTCTGGAGTTCGAGGGGAGAGGGTGACAATTAGACTTTCCACAAACTTCACGGCGTGTGTGCGGATCCCGTCATTGTCAGATTCCAGCAGCTGAAGGATGTCTCCGGCCATTTCAGTCACGAGGTCCCAGCACGACTCTTGTTGTTCCGATGGTGGTCGGGAGCGGACAACCCACTGTACACAGAATGGAGAAAATGAGGAATGACACCAGAAACTTGGGAGGAGAACTACGAAGAATGACACCAGAAACTTGGGAGGAGGACTACGAGGAATGACACCAGAAACTTGGGAGGAGGACTACGAGGAATGACACCAGAAACTTGGGAGGAGGACTACGAAGAATGACACCAGAAACTTGGGAGGAGGACTACGAGGAATGACACCAGAAACTTGGGAGGAGGACTACGAGGAATGACACCAGAAACTTGGGAGGAGGACTACGAAGAATGACACCAGAAACTTGGGAGGAGGACTACGAGGAATGACACCAGAAACTTGGGAGGAGAACTACGAAGAATGACACCAGAAACTTGGGAGGAGAACTACGAAGAATGACACCAGAAACTTGGAGGAGAACTACGAAGAATGACACCAGAAACTTGGGAGGAGAACTACGAAGAATGACACCAGAAACTTGGGAGGAGAACTACGAAGAATGACACCAGAAACTTGGGAGGAGAACTACGAAGAATGACACCAGAAACTTGGGAGGAGGACTATGAGGAATGACACCAGAAACTTGGGAGGAGGACTACGAGGAATGACACCAGAAACTTGGGAGGAGGACTACGAGGAATGACACCAGAAACTTGGGAGGAGGACTACGAGGAATGACACCAGAAACTTGGGAGGAGGACTACAAGGAATGACACCAGAAACTTGGGAGGAGGACTACGAGGAATGACACCAGAAACTTGGGAGGAGAACTACGAAGAATGACACCAGAAACTTGGGAGGAGGACTACGAGGAATGACACCAGAAACTTGGGAGGAGAACTACGAAGAATGACACCAGAAACTTGGGAGGAGGACTACGAGGAATGACACCAGAAACTTGGGAGGAGGACTATGAGGAATGACACCAGAAACTTGGGAGAAGGACTACGAGGAATTACACCAGAAACTTGGAGAACTAGGAGTATTGCCATCAGAAATTTGGGAGAACAACGACAAGGAATGACACCAGAAATTTGGGAGGAAAAGGAGGAATGACACCAGAAATGGATGGCATGCAGGAAGACTCCAGGCCCACCATCCACGACTAGGGCTCTCATAGCCAGAAATGACATTAATTATGGACCAAAGGGGAGGGGCCTCAAGTAGGACTTTACAATCTGGCATTGTATTTTCACCTCTTAGGTGTAGGAATGTTCAGGTCCTAGCTTCAATCTTTGTTTTCATCTACAGAGACATGAAATGGAGATGGCTTGGATGGGAAAGCACTTTGGGAGTATGCCCATGGACCCAGCCGAATCTGAGGATGCCCACTAGGATGATGTCACACCCCTCCCACATTGGAAGATGCATGAATGAGCTCCTTGTAGTAAAATGGTCCGTATAGAAACTGATTATACAAGTACAGCTTGTATAACAGTGTAAATTTACTGTCCCCTCAAAATAACTCAACACACAGCCATTAATGTCTAAACCGCTGGCAACAAAAGTCAGTACACCCCTAAGTGAAAATCTCCAATTTGGGCCCAATTAGCCATTTTCCCTCCCCCGGTGTCATGTGACTCGTTAGTGTTATAAGGTCTCAGGTGTGAATGGGGAGCAGGTGTGTTAAATATGGTGTTATCGCTCTCACTCTCTCATACTGGTCACTGGAAGTACAACATGGTACCTCATGGCAAAGAACTCTCTGAGGATCTGAAAAAAAGAATTGTTGCTCTACATAAAGATGGCCTAGAATATAAGAAGATTGCCAAGACCCTGAAACTGAGCTGCAGCACGGTGGCCAAGACCATACAGCGGTATAACAAGACAGGATCCACTCAGAACAGGCCTCACCATGGTCCAAAGAAGTTGAGGTCACGTGATCAGCGTCATATCCAGAAGTTGTCTTTGGGAAATAGACGTATGGGTGCTGCCAGCATTGCTGCAGAGGTTGTAGGGGTGGGGGGTCAGCCTGTCAGTCATCAGACCATACGCCGCACACTGCATCAAATTGGTCTGCATGGCTGTCATCCCAGAAAGCCATGCAGACAGTTTGCTGAAGACAAGCAGACTAAGGAGATGGATTACTGTAACCATGTCCTGTGGTCTGATGAGACCAAGATAAACGTATTTGGTTCAGATGGTGACAAGCGTGTGTGGGGGTAACCAGGTGAGGAGGACAAAGACAAGTGTCTTGTCTACAGTCAAGCATGGTGGTGGGAGTGTCATGGTCTGGGGCTGCATGAGTGCTGCCGGCACTGGGGGGCTACAGATCATTGAGGGAACCATGAATGCCAACATGTACTGTGACATACTGAAGCAGAACATGATCCCCTCCCTTCAGAGACTGGGCTGCAGGGCAGTATTCCAACATGATAACCACCCCAAACACACCTCCAAGACCACCACTGCCTTGCTAAAGAAGCTGAGGGTAAAGGTGATGGACTGGCCAAGCATGTCTCCAGACCTAAACCCTATTGATCATCTGTGGGACATCCTCAAACGGAAGGTGGAGGAGCACAAGGTCTCTAACATCCACCAGCTCTGTGATGTCTTCATGGAGGAGGGGAAGAGGACTCCAGTGACAACCTGTGAAGCTCTGGTGACCTCCATGTCCAAGAGGGTTAAGGCATTGCTGAAAAATAATGGTGGCCACACAAAATATTGACACTTTGGGCCCAATTTGGAGATTTTCACTTAGGGGTGTACTGACTTTTGTTGCCAGCGGTTTAGACATTAATGGCTGTGTGTTGAGTTATTTTGAGGGGACAGTAAATTTACACTGTTATACAAGCTGTACACTCACTACTTTACATTCTAGACAAGTGTCATTTCTTCAGTGTTGTCACATGAAAAGATAGAATAGAGCCATTCAGGGGAGGAGCCACAGCATGAAGGAAAATACAGCTATTTAGGGGGGAGGAGTTACAGCATGAAGGAGAATAGAGCTATTCAGGGGAAGGAGCTACAGCATGGAGAATAGAGCTATTCAGGGGAGGAGCTACAGCATGGAGAATAATGCTATTCAGGGGGAGGAGCTACAGCATAGAGAATAGAGCTATTCAGAGGAGGAGCTACAGCATAGAGAATAGAGCTATTCAGAGGAGGAGCTACAGCATAGAGAATAGAGCTATTCAGAGGAGGAGCTACAGCATAGAGAATAGAGCTATTCAGAGGAGGAGCTACAGCATGAAGGAGAATAGAGCTATTCAGGGGAGGAGCCACAGCATGAAGGAGAACAGAGCTATTCAGGGGAGGAGCCACAGCATGGAGAATAGAGCTATTCAGGGGAGGAGCTACAGCATGAAGGAGAATAGAGCTATTCAGGGGAGGAGCCACAGCATGAAGGAGAACAGAGCTATTCAGGGGAGGAGCCACAGCATGGAGAATAGAGCTATTCAGGGGAGGAGCTACAGCATGGAGAATAGAGCTATTCAGGGGAGGAGCTACAGCATAGAGAATAGAGCTATTCAGGGGGAGGAGCTACAGCATAGAGAATAGAGCTATTCAGGGGGAGGAGCTACAGCATAGAGAATAGAGCTATTCAGGGGGAGGAGCTACAGCATAGAGAATAGAGCTATTCAGGGGAGGAGCCACAGTATGAAGGAGAATAGAGATATTTAGGGGGAGGAGCCGTGGCATGAAGGAAAAGCTGAGTTAGACTTACCGGTGACTCCTTTTCTGAGAGTCTTCCAGGACAGCCCATGAGACCTAGGGCTCCTCCTACCAGGACAGGAAACACGTTAACCCCCACCAGATAAAAAGGGCGGTCTTCCAGGCCCCATGTCAGTATTCGAGAAAAGTAGGACATCCCTGTAAAACACATGCATAATACACATAACACAAAACCGGGTGGGAATCCGGCTGTCCTGGAAGACTCTCAGAAAAGGAGTTACCGGTAATTCTAACTCAGCTTTTCTCTAAGAGTCTTCAAGAACAGCCCATGAGCCAGAACTTACCAGTCTAGGGAGGGACAACTGCCTGAAGGACCTTACGACCAAACACCTGCTCCTGAGCAGATAGGAGATCTAGGCGATACTGTTTAATGAAGGTCGAAAAACTGGACCATGTGGCAGCTCTGCAAAATTTGTTCCGGTGAGGCTCCAGCCCTTTCAGCCCAAGACTCAGACGAGGCTCTAGTTGAGTGCGCAGTGACAAAAGGCGGAGGAACTTCCCTAATTTTGTAAGTTTCAGAAAAAGCTTGCTTTATCTTTATCCATCTAGCCAAGGTGGCTTTAGATCTATTCTTTCCCTTGTGTGCTCCTGAAAAGAGGACAAACAAGCCGTCTGTTTTTTTAAAGGTCTTGGTGACCTCAAGGTAGATGAGATTCTTCTCAGGTCTAAAAAAAAAAAAAAAAAAAAAAAAAAAAAAAAAAAAAAATTACATTTCCTTTCTTGTACTACCAACCTTTTGTAGTTGGCCAATGTCCTGGGATCTGTGGAATGTCCTGGCCAATGTCCTGGCATCTGTGGAATGTCCTGGCCAATGTCCTGGCATCTGTGGAATGTCCTGGCCAATGTCCTGGGATCTGTGGAATGTCCTGGCCAATGTCCTGGGATCTGTGGAATGTCCTGGCCAATGTCCTGGGATCTGTGGAATGTCCTGGCCAATGTCCTGGGATCTGTGGAATGTCCTGGCCAATGTCCTGGCATCTGTGGAATGTCCTGGCCAATGTCCTGGCATCTGTGGAATGTCCTGGCCAATGTCCTGGCATCTGTGGAATGTCCTGGCCAATGTCCTGGCATCTGTGGAATGTCCTGGCCAATGTCCTGGCATCTGTGGAATGTCCTGGCCAATGTCCTGGCATCTGTGGAATGTCCTGGCCAATGTCCTGGCATCTGTGGAATGTCCTGGCCAATGTCCTGGCATCTGTGGAATGTCCTGGCCAATGTCCTGGCATCTGTGGAATGTCTTGGCCAATGTCCTGGCATCTGTGGAATGTACTGGCCAATGTCCTGGCATCTGTGGAATGTCCTGGCCACTTTAGGCAGAAATCCTGGATCAGTTTTCAAAACAACCCGATCCACAAAAATTGTGAGGAAAGGCTCCCTCACTGAAAGGGCCTGTAACTCACTTACCCTACGAGCCGAGGTCATTGCCACAAGGAAAATTGTTTTAAAGGTAAGTAACTTAACTGAAATATCCTCTAGGGCAGTGATGGCGAACCTTATGGCACATGGACCACAGCTGGCACACCAAGCCCTCTCTGTGGGCACGCAGCACCCTGCCAGGATACGGGGGGAATCCCCAGCCAGGCAGTCACTTGTGCCACATTTAGGGGGGTGTAAATATATTCCTGTCGTACCGAGGGCCTGTGCTGCAGTTTATTGCCTCCCCCTGACCCTTACACCTCCGGTGAGGCATTCCTCTCTGCGGCACCCTACTCCAGCTCCCCTTGCCCCAGGAGTACTTTGGTACAGCCCATCCCTCTGGTAAATGCACTGTGACCTGACAGCAGAGGGGGAGGGGCGATGCTCAGAGCAGATCATGGCCGTGGGAGAGGTACAGTGGCTGCTAGCTGCCTTCTCGGTGATTGGGACACCAAGGAGCGGCTGGATGGTGGGGAATCCTGCCTGCTGGGTGCTGGGGAGAGCCCTGATGTGATGGATGATGAGGCCATGGAGAGGTAAGGAGGAGGATGGATCCTCCACTCTACATTGCACTGTGTGTGGGGGGGATGGGGGAATGTGAGTAGTGCAGGAAGTTTGTGTCAGGTAGGTCAATGTTGCAGCGTGCATTCTGAGCACAACGCATTCCAGCACCCTGCATTCTGAGCACAACGCATTCCAGCACCCTGCATTCTGAGCACAACGCATTCCAGCACCCTGCATTCTGAGCACAACGCATTCCAGCACCCTGCATTCTGAGCACAACGCATTCCAGCACCCTGCATTCTGAGCACAACGCATTCCAGCACCCTGCATTCTGAGCACAACGCATTCCAGCACCCTGCATTCTGAGCACAACGCATTCCAGCACCCTGCATTCTGAGCACAACGCATTCCAGCACCCTGCATTCTGAGCACAACGCATTCCAGCACCCTGTATTCTGAGCGAATTTGGCAGAATCATACGTTTTTGGTCCCTTAGAGCTCATTCTGAGGGATGATCAGTCCTATCCTCTGTACAGAGCCCTTGATAGGTTTAATTTTGTGTTGGCACGCTGTTTGGGCACTCGGGCTCAAAAAGGTTCGCCATCACTGCTCTAGGGGCTCCAAAAGGAATTCTACCAGAGTTTGAAGCACCGGGGACAGGTCCCATGTTGGACAACTTCGAACCACTACCAGTCTGGACCTAGAAATTGATTTGAAGAATCTAGCTATAGTGAGATTTTCAAAAGAGAAAAAATTGGAGAAAAAACACTGATAGCTGCCGCCTGTACCTTTAAAAGTACTAACTGAAAGACCTTTGTTGACACCCTCTTAAAAAAATTCCAAAATTGAAGGAACATCATGAGTTAGTTAATTTTTGATTTTCAGATAACCACGAGTTAAAAATGTTTCCAAACCTTGGAATATATGGCTCTAGTGACCAGTTTTCTGCAATTTACCAGCGTCTTGACTACTTTGTCAGAGAACCCCTGGGCGCTTAGTATCTTTTCTTCAGATACCAGGCCCTCAAGCTTAAGGAAACCACCTATTGGTGTGACACTGGACCCTGGGATAAGAAGTCTTCTCTCTTAGGAAGACTCAGTGGAGGCTCTGAGACCAGAGTCTGTAACAGGGAACCCCCCCCCCCCCGCCCCCGGGCCAGAAAGGGGCTATTAGGATAAGATCTGTTTCTTCTAGAAGAAACTTCCGGAATTATCCTGATCGGCGGGAAGGCGTAACAGAGGCCGAATGGCCACAGATTTGCCAGAGCATCAATCCCCAATGATCGTTCCGCTGGATTCAGAGAAAACAACTTCTCTGTCTTGTGATTGTTTTGATCTGCGAACAGGTCCACTTTGGGACATCCCCATCTGTCGGTGAGAACCGCAAAGATTTCGGGATGAAGGGACCAATTGTCTCAACACACCTGGTAGCGGCTGAGATAATCTGCCTGACAGTTTTGTGTCCTTTAGGTGCACTGCTGTAATTAAGGCTAGATTCCCTTCTGCCCATAATAAAATATCCTGGGCGATAGATTGAAGCATCCGACTCCTCGTACCTCCCTGTTTGTTGAGGTACGCAACCATAGCGATATTGTCGGATAGAATCTGGAGATTGTGACCCCTGATTTCTATCTGAAATGCCTGCAAGGCTCTCTGAAATGCTAGAAGCTCTCTGATTCGATGAAGCTCTTGCTTCCCTTGAGGATCATTGTGCTGCTGAAGTGGGCTCCCCATCCCCAGGAACTCGCATCCATTGTGATCCTCTGGGATATAGGAATGGACCATGGTAGACCTCTTGTTAGGTGCAGGTGTGTACTCCACCACAAGCTTCTTTTTACCCTGGGAGGGTAACAAGACCCTTGATCGCAGGGAACTTGCATCTCCGTCCCAGTCCCTTAGTAGAAACACGTTGATGAAATCTTGCCCATGGCACTGCGGGAAAAGAGGAGGTCATCAGACCCACAGACCCCATTAGTACTATTATTTCCAATACCTCTACCGCTGTATGGTCCTGATTGGGCAGCAGGGTATTTGTTGTTTGTTGTTCGTTTTTGTAAGTCACAAACTCACTTCTTTCACCTTTCGGTTTTCACTGTTCTTTTCCTTTGTTCGTTCCCTTTATTCCTCCCGCTTCCCCCTCTCTTCCCCCCCCCCCTCCCCTTTTTGCCGTACCTTCTGTCCCCTGCATACCCATGGACCTATATTCCAATACGAGTAAACTGTCCTGAATTAGGGGAACTATCATCCTTCTGGGGGAACTAATTATTCCCCCCCCCCCCCCCCCCCCGCGGGGGGTAATGTATGCGTGATCCCTTGCAAGGCATGTTTGGACTATCACCCGCTCTCTGGGGAGCTGGCCTGTCATTGGGGAGGCAAAGGACATAGGAGGGACCATATCATTTTCATCATGAACACTAAGAACTATCGGGAACTTTGTGACTGGTAATTATGCAGATATGTGGTGTTATATACATAAGTCCATTACCATTGAGTTTTATGCTATGTTTGATATATGCTTACATTCCTACAGTTGACAACTATCCTCTGAAGACCCAGTTAGGGTCGAAACGCGTCAGATTTTTAATATCTATGATCTTTTTGTCCAAAATACACTGTATTGTACATTGTTCCCGATTACGGGCACTGTCCGTTGTGTTTCTTATCTTATATTGTACTCCAGTTCATGTCCTGACTTTATAGGTCAGAACCCATCTGTTTTATACTACCCTTTGTAGCAATAAAATAATTTTTTGACTATCCACATTGTATTTATTGGCTGCTTTAAAGCCCCGTTAGGGGGTTTCCGTATAATTTTTTTCCTCTGCGCTTATTTTTTGCCCTATAAAGAAAAAAAATGTATATCTATCTATCTATCTCCCCTCCCTTCGTCCCCCCCCCCTCCCCTTTTTGCCGTACCTTCTGTCCCCTGCATACCCACCAAGACACTGTAGCTTGGTGGGTTGGAGGGTTAAACAAGATGGGCCCTTGTTTTTTGGGCCTATTGTTCCTTTCTCTAGGACCTTGCTGCCTACTTTGGCCACAAATTTTTTTTCTGTCAGCTTTTTCTTATTCTCTGGAAAGGCCTTTTTTCTATTGGCCGTGCGTTCCAGCACCTCTTGCAGACCTGAGCCAAAAAGATGATCGCCTGTTAAGGGAAGACCACAGAGGCGCAACTTTGAGGCAGCTTCGCCTGACCAGGTTTTAAGCCATAGGCTACTTCTGGCCGAATTCACTAAGGATGAGGTTGCTAGCTGACATTCTTATTGACTCTGCGGAAGAATCAGCCAAAACCCCACTGCACGAAAGAGGAGAGGGAAAGATTTCAGAATCTTCTCTCTAGGAGGTACCTGCCAACAAATGTGTTTGTGTCAATCATACGTCTACATTTCTGGCTACACAAGTGGAGGCCAGAGCTGCTTTAAGACTCCCAAAGGCTAGGTCCGAGGTGCGTTTAACTTTTTTTAGTTCAGTAAACTTAGTTTAGATTTTTGTTCCATGGCTGCGCTGCGTCCTCTTCAAATGGAAACCTTCTTTTTAGGATACCGGAAAAGAAAGGTTTCCTCTATGGATTTTCCCACTCCAGCTTGATATTATCAAGAAGGGAACGATGCACGGGAAAAACTCTAGCCTTTTTCTTATTCAAACCTTTGTACATAAGGTCATGTTTAGACAATTGTATCTTCTCCTCTTCTACATCAAGTGTCGTATAGATAGCCTTTAATACGTCAACTACATCTTCCAATGATAACCTGGAGCCCCTTGTGGATTCTTTATCCCTGGGCCCCGTATCTGACCCGACTCTTCCAGAGAAGAATGGGCAGATCCGGCTTCAGCCTCAGAGTCTTCACTCTCCTGTGGAGGACCGGCTGAAGTCCTAACTGGAGATGGACCTTCTGAGGGGACTTGAATCTGGTCAATTAGAGTTTTAAACAAGCTAAACATAGACATAAGCTCATCTCTAACAGAAGTCATCATTTTCTGACAGGAGACAAGCGGGTCATCCTTAACTAGGCTGTCTATACGGGTGCAGCAAACTGCTTCGCTCCACGAGGAGCTCAATTTGTTTCTGCAAACCGCACATTTCCTTTTTGGTGGCTGCGGTTGGGGCCTTGTCCTGAGTCTTGGCCTGCGAGAGAACAAATGACCCCAATAAACATGCACTCCATAACACCCCATGCAGGAGGAAAGCAAAACTGTGCCCCCTTCACCTAGTCCCTACTGGTTACAAGGGGGAGAACACTCACAGGATGTGCAAGTAAAATACACTTCAGTCTTACCTGTGAGGTGCCGGTGTTAGGGCCCGCTGCCTGTGCAGGTATCGCAGGAGTCCATCCCGCCCCTGTAGTGGGCCGCAGCCTCTGCTGGATTTCACTGTTTTTAAAACCACCAGCATCCCTGTTCAGAGACCGGAACCAGCGTCTCCAGCGCCTGCTGATGATGTCACACGCCCCAGAAGTGACCCCGCTGGGTACTTCCTGTGGGCCAGCTTGGAACGCAAGTTCCGCCCCTCCATGCACGGCTTCCTCTCTTCCACTGCACAATCCAGCCAGGCTGTTCAACAGGGAAAACAAGGTGACTGCCGCCATGCGGCTCGCGGGCAGGAGCTCAGAGGATTTCCCCATGAGCTGAGAGGCAGCAGCCACAAACCTCCGGCGGGTGTGCCGCACTGGGACCTAAGAAGAAGGTAGGAATACTGCCACAGGAGCCACGCCCATTAGACTTAGGGGAAACAGTTCCAGGAAACATGTTACACCTCCCCCGTCCGGAGGAAATACTAATACTGACATGGGGCCTGGAGGAGCGTCCTTTTATCTGATGGGTCAACGTGTTTTCTGTCCTGGTACGATGAGCCCCAGGTCTCATGGGCTGTCCTGGAAGATGCTTAGAGAAAATACAGCTATTCAGGGGAGGAGCCACAGCATGAAGGAGAATAGAGCTATGCAGGGGAGGAGGCACAGCATGAAGGAGAATAGAGCTATGCAGGGGAGGAGCCACAGCATGAAGGAGAATAGAGCTATGCAGGGGAGGAGGCACAGCATGAAGGAGAATAGAGCTATGCAGGGAAGGAGCCACAGCATGAAGGAGAATAGAGCTATGCAGGGGAGGAGGCACGGCATGAAGGAGAATAGAGCTATGCAGGGGAGGAGCCACAGCATGAAGGAGAATAGAGCTAATCCGGGGAGGATCCACAGCATGAAGGAGAATAGAGCTATTCAGGGGAGGAGCCACAGCATGGAGAATAGAGCTATTCAGGGGAGGAGCCACAGCATGAAGGAGAATAGAGCTATTCAGGGGAGGAGCCACAGCATGGAGAATAGAGCTATTCAGGGGAGGAGCTACAGCATAGAGAATAGAGCTATTCAGGGGGAGGAGCCACAGCATGAAGGAGAATAGAGCTATGCAGGGGAGGAGGCACAGCATGAAGGAGAATAGAGCTATGCAGGGGAGGAGGCACAGCATGAAGGAGAATAGAGCTATGCAGGGGAGGAGGCACAGCATGAAGGAGAATAGAGCTATGCAGGGGAGGAGCCACAGCATGAAGGAGAATAGAGCTATTCAGGGGAGGAGGCACAGCATGAAGGAGAATAGAGCTATTCAGGGGAGGAGCCACAGCATGAAGGAGAATAGAGCTATGCAGGGGAGGAGGCACAGCATGAAGGAGAATAGAGCTATGCAGGGGAGGAGGCACAGCATGAAGGAGAATAGAGCTATGCAGGGGAGGAGGCACAGCATGAAGGAGAATAGAGCTATGCAGGGAGGAGGCACAGCATGAAGGAGAATAGAGCTATGCAGGGGAGGAGCCACAGCATGAAGGAGAATAGAGCTATGCAGGGGAGGAGCACAGCATGAAGGAGAATAGAGCTATGCAGGGGAGGAGGCACAGCATGAAGGAGAATAGAGCTATGCAGGGAAGGAGCCACAGCATGAAGGAGAATAGAGCTATGCAGGGGAGGAGGCACGGCATGAAGGAGAATAGAGCTATGCAGGGGAGGAGCCACAGCATGAAGGAGAATAGAGCTAATCCGGGGAGGATCCACAGCATGAAGGAGAATAGAGCTATTCAGGGGAGGAGCCACAGCATGGAGAATAGAGCTATTCAGGGGAGAGCCACAGCATGAAGGAGAATAGAGCTATTCAGGGGAGGAGCCACAGCATGGAGAATAGAGCTATTCAGGGGAGGAGCTACAGCATAGAGAATAGAGCTTTCAGGGAAGGAGCCACAGCATGAAGGAGAATAGAGCTATGCAGGGGAGGAGGCACGGCATGAAGGAGAATAGAGCTATGCAGGGGGAGGAGGCACAGCATGAAGGAGAATAGAGCTATGCAGGGGAGGAGGCACAGCATGAAGGAGAATAGAGCTATGCAGGGGAGGAGCCACAGCATGAAGGAGAATAGAGCTATTCAGGGGAGGAGGCACAGCATGAAGGAGAATAGAGCTATGCAGGGGAGGAGGCACAGCATGAAGGAGAATAGAGCTATGCAGGGGAGGAGGCACAGCATGAAAGGAGAATAGAGCTATGCAGGGGAGGAGCCACAGCATGAAGGAGAATAGAGCTATTCAGGGGAGGAGGCACAGCCATGAAGGAGAATAGAGCTATGCAGGGGAGGAGGCACAGCATGAAGGAGAATAGAGCTATGCAGGGAAGGAGCCACAGCATGAAGGAGAATAGAGCTATGCAGGGGAGGAGGCACAGCATGAAGGAGAATAGAGCTATGCAGGGAAGGAGCCACAGCATGAAGGAGAATAGAGCTATGCAGGGGAGGAGGCACGGCATGAAGGAGAATAGAGCTATGCAGGGGAGGAGCCACAGCATGAAGGAGAATAGAGCTAATCCGGGGAGGATCCACAGCATGAAGGAGAATAGAGCTATTCAGGGAGGAGCCACAGCATGGAGAATAGAGCTATTCAGGGGAGGAGCCACAGCATGAAGGAGAATAGAGCTATTCAGGGGAGGAGCCACAGCATGGAGAATAGAGCTATTCAGGGGAGGAGCTACAGCATAGAGAATAGAGCTATTCAGGGAAGGAGCCACAGCATGAAGGAGAATAGAGCTATGCAGGGGAGGAGGCACGGCATGAAGGAGAATAGAGCTATGCAGGGGAGGAGGCACAGCATGAAGGAGAATAGATGCTATGCAGGGGAGGAGGCACAGCATGAAGGAGAATAGAGCTATGCAGGGGAGGAGCCACAGCATGAAGGAGAATAGAGCTATTCAGGGGAGGAGGCACAGCATGAAGGAGAATAGAGCTATGCAGGGGAGGAGGCACAGCATGAAGGAGAATAGAGCTATGCAGGGGAGGAGGCACAGCATGAAGGAGAATAGAGCTATGCAAGGGGAGGAGCCACAGCATGAAGGAGAATAGAGCTATTCAGGGGAGGAGGCACAGCATGAAGGAGAATAGAGCTATGCAGGGGAGGAGGCACAGCATGAAGGAGAATAGAGCTATGCAGGAAGGAGCCACAGCATGAAGGAGAATAGAGCTATGCAGGGGAGAGGCACAGCATGAAGGAGAATAGAGCTATGCAGGGGAGGAGGCACAGCATGAAGGAGAATAGAGCTATGCAGGGAAGGAGCCACAGCATGAAGGAGAATAGAGCTATGCAGGGGAGGAGGCACGGCATGAAGGAGAATAGAGCTATGCAGGGGAGGAGCCACAGCATGAAGGAGAATAGAGCTAATCCGGGGAGGATCCACAGCATGAAGGAGAATAGAGCTATTCAGGGGAGGAGCCACAGCATGGAGAATAGAGCTATTCAGGGAGGAGCCACAGCATGAAGGAGAATAGAGCTATTCAGGGGAGAGCCACAGCATGAAGGAGAATAGAGCTATTCAGGGGAGGAGCCACAGCATGAAGGAGAATAGAGCTATTGCAGGGGAGGAGGCACAGCATGAAGGAGAATAGAGCTATGCAGGGGAGGAGCCACAGCATGAAGGAGAATAGAGCTATGCAGGGGAGGAGCCACAGCTTGAAGGAGAATAGAGCTAATCCGGGGAGGATCCACAGCATGAAGGAGAATAGAGCTATTCAGGGGAGGAGCCACAGCATGGAGAATAGAGATATTCAGGGGAGGAGCCACAGCATGAAGGAGAATAGAGCTATTCAGGGGAGGAGCCACAGCATGAAGGAGAATAGAGATATTCAGGGGAGGAGCCACAGCATGAAGGAGAATAGAGATATTTCAGGGGAGGAGCCACAGCATGAAGGAGAATAGGGCTAATCCGGGGAGGAGCCACAGCATGAAGGAGAATAGATATTTAGAGGAGGAGCCACAGCAATGAAGGAGAATAGAGCTATTCAGGGGAGGAGCCACAGCATGGAGAATAGAGATATTCAGGGGAGGATTCTACCTATACACGAGGGGATGAAGATATCAGAATCCATGACCACACCCATTTCTTACCTGAAGAGCGACTTTATAAGAGCTGAGTCATGGTCAGGATGGACTTCTTCACCACATTAACATTCTCATCCTTCATAAGCATATGCAGGTTCGCAATCAACTTTATCAACAGCTCGTTGTCCAGCTTACTGTACAAGGAGAACAAAGCAAAGCTGTCATAACCCCATGGAGTACAACTCCCAGCACACACCCAGAATCCTTGTCCCCCCCTCCGCACCCAGAATCCTCGTCGCCCCCCCCCCCTCCAGAATCCTCGTCGCCCTCCCTCCGCACCCAGAATCCTCGTCGCCCTCCCTCCGCACCCAGAATCCTCGTCGCCCCCCCCTCCGCAACCCAGAATCCTCGTCGCCCCCCCCTCCGCAACCCAGAATCCTCGCCCCCCCCTCCAGAATCCTCGTCGTCCCCCCTTCTCACCCAGAATCCTTGTCGCCCCTCCGTATCCAGAATCTCCTTGTTGCCCCCCATCCCCCCCAGAATCCTCCTCGTCGCCCCCCCTCCCCACCCAGAATCCTTGTCGCCCCTCCACACCCAGAATCCTCCTCGTTGCCCCCCCCATCCCCCCCAGAATCCTCCTCGTCGCCCCCCCCTCCGCACCCAGAATCCCCGTCCCCCCCTCCAGAATCCTCGTCGTCCCCCCTTCTCACCCAGAATCCTCGTCGCCCCTCCGTATCCAGAATCCTCCTCGTTGCCCCCCCATCCCCCCCAGAATCCTCCTTGTTGTCCCCCATCCCCCCCAGAATCCTCCTCGTCGCCCCCCCCCTCCAGAATCCTCGTCGCCCCCCCTCCGCACCCAGAATCCTCGCCCCCCCCCCCCCTTCCAGAATCCTCGTCGTCCTCCCTTCTCACCCAGAATCCTCGCGTCCTCGCCTTCTCACCCAGAATCCTCGTCTCCCCTCCGTATCCAGAATCCTCGTCGTCGCCCCCCCATAATCCTCCTCGTCGCCCCCCTCCCCACCCAGAATCCTCGTCGCCCCTCCGTATCCAGAATCCTCCTCGTCGCCCCCCATAATCCTCCTCGTTGCGCCCCCCCCCCCCATTTCTTATCCACCCCCCGCACCAAAAGTCATCAGAGGTAGCCATGGTCGGGGGAGGGTATGAAAGACAGACAAGCAGCACAGGGCTCCAGCCAATCATCTCTCACCATGCTTCTTCGATAAAATTCACCACGAATTTGCGAACGTCCACCAACTTGTCAGCTTGGAATGCGATGATCTCCTACACGGAAGAGATTGGATGAGAAGATCACATGACACAGGAAGAGATTGGATGAGAAGATCACATGACACAGGGAGAAGATTGGATGAGAAGATCACATGACACAGGAAGAGATTGGATGAGAAGATCCATGACACAGGAAGAGATTGGATGAGAAGATCACATGACACAGGAAGAGATTGGATGAGAAGATCACATGACACAGGAAGAGATTGGATGAGAGATCACATGACACAGGAAGAGATTGGATGAGAAGATCACATGACACAGGGAGAAGATTGGATGAGAAGATCACATGACACAGGAAGAGATTGGATGAGAAGATCACATGACACAGGGAGAAGATTGGATGAGAAGATCACATGACACAGGGAGAAGATTGGATGAGAAGATCACATGACACAGGAAGAGATTGGATGAGGAGATCACATGACACAGGAAGAGATTGGATGAGGAGATCACATGACACAGGGAGAAGATTGGATGAGAAGATCACATGACACAGGAAGAGATTGGATGAGGAGATCACATGACACAGGAGAAGATTGGATGAGAAGATCACATGACACAGGAGAGATTGGATGAGAAGATCACATGACACAGGAAGAGATTGGATGAGGAGATCACATGACACAGGGAGAAGATTGGATGAGGAGATCACATGACACAGGAAGAGATTGGATGAGGAGATCACATGACACAGGGAGAAGATTGGATGAGAAGATCACATGACACAGGGAGAAGATTGGATGAGAAGATCACATGACACAGGAAGAGATTGGATGAGGAGATCACATGACACAGGGAGAAGATTGGATGAGAAGATCACATGACACAGGAAGAGATTGGATGAGGAGATCACATGACACAGGGAGAAGATTGGATGAGAAGATCACATGACACAGGAAGAGATTGGATGAGAAGATCACATGACACAGGAGAGATTGGATGAGGAGATCACATGACACAGGAAGAGATTGGATGAGAAGATCACATGACACAGGGAGAAGATTGGATGAGAAGATCACATGACACAGGGAGAAGATTGGATGAGAAGATCACATGACACAGGAGAGATTGGATGAGAAGATCATGACAGGATGGAACATGACACAGGAGAAGATTGGATGAGAAGATCACATGACACAGGAAGAGATTGGATGAGGAGATCACATGACACAGGAAGAGATTGGATGAGGAGATCACATGACACAGGGAGAAGATTGGATGAGAAGATCACATGACACAGGAAGAGATTGGATGAGAGATCACATGACACAGGAAGAGATTGGATGAGAAGATCACATGACACAGGAGAGATTGGATGAGAAGATCACATGACACAGGGAGAAGATTGGATGAGAAGATCACATGACACAGGAAGAGATTGGATGAGAAGATCACATGACACAGGGAGAAGATTGGATGAGAAGATCACATGACACAGGAAGAGATTGGATGAGGAGATCACATGACACAGGAAGAGATTGGATGAGGAGATCACATGACACAGGAGAGATTGGATGAGAAGATCACATGACACAGGGAGAAGATTGGATGAGAAGATCACATGACACAGGGAGAGATTGGATGAGAAGATCACATGACACAGGGAGAAGATTGGATGAGAAGATCACATGACACAGGGAGAAGATTGGATGAGGAGATCACATGACACAGGGAGAGATTGGATGAGAAGATCACATGACACAGGAAGAGATTGGATGAGGAGATCACATGACACAGGAAGAGATTGGATGAGAAGATCACATGACACAGGAAAGAGATTGGATGAAGAAGATCACATGACACAGGAAGAAGATTGGATGAGAAGATCACATGACACAGGAAGAGATTGGATGAGAAGATCACATGACACAGGAAGAGATTGGGAGAAGATCACATGACACAGGAAGAGATTGGATGAGAAGATCACATGACACAGGAAGAGATTGGATGAGAAGATCACATGACACAGGAAGAGATTGGATGAGAAGATCACATGACACAGGAAGAGATTGGATGAGGAGATCACATGACACAGGAAGAGATTGGATGAGGAGATCACATGACACAGGAAGAGATTGGATGAGGAGATCACATGACACAGGGAGAAGATTGGATGAGAAGATCACATGACACAGGAAGAGATTGGATGAGGAGATCACATGACACAGGAGAAGATTGGATGAGAAGATCACATGACACAGGAAGAGATTGGATGAGGAGATCACATGACACAGGAAGAGATTGGATGAGAAGATCACATGACACAGGGAGAAGATTGGATGAGGAGATCACATGACACAGGAAGAGATTGGATGAGAAGATCACATGACACAGGGAGAAGATTGGATGAGAAGATCACATGACACAGGGAGAAGATTGGATGAGGAGATCACATGACACAGGAAGAGATTGGATGAGAAGATCACATGACACAGGGAGAAGATTGGGGGGGAGGGGTCACTCACATCCAGGAAGTTGTCCAGCAGTGTGGGGTCCTTGTTTATAATCAGTTCCTGAACCTGCAGATGGAGACACAGATATAAGAGAAGAGGAGAGAGAACATGAGCCGTAGCGAAGTACAAAGGGGGGGAACGCACCTGTTTCAGCATTGTGATCTTGGAGTCATTGCTGGCCAGAGCCGCCATGTTCAATAATTCCACCACCTGGAGAGGAGAGAAGAGTGAGCGGAGGAGAGGAGACCCAATCATCGCTGTACCCTCCCCCACACCTCATCTACTCACCCGCTCAGAGGTGGAGAGGACCTCAGCCACCAAATCATCCTGAGTGTAAAACTGAGAGGCCACGCTGAGCGCCATGACTGAACCACGGAGGAGTCTGAGGAGAGAGGAGACCAGAGGAGACGAGTCAATGTCTGAGGAGGGAGGAGACCAGAGGAGACGAGTCAATGTCTGAGGGGAGAGGAGACGAGTCAATGTCTGAGGAGAGAGGAGACGAGTCAATGTCCGGGGGGAGAGGAGACGAGTCAATGTCCGGGGGGAGAGGAGACGAGTCAATGTCCGGGGGGAGAGGAGACGAGTCAATGTCCGGGGGGGAGAGGAGACGAGTCAATGTCCGGGGGGAGAGGAGACGAGTCAATGTCCGGGGGGAGAGGAGACGAGTCAATGTCCGGGGGGAGAGGAGACGAGTCAATGTCCGGGGGGAGAGGAGACGAGTCAATGTCCGGGGGGAGAGGAGACGAGTCAATGTCCGGGGGGAGAGGAGACGAGTCAATGTCCGGGGGGAGAGGAGACGAGTCAATGTCCGGGGGGAGAGGAGACGAGTCAATGTCCGGGGGGAGAGGAGACGAGTCAATGTCCGGGGGGAGAGGAGACGAGTCAATGTCCGGGGGGAGAGGAGACGAGTCAATGTCCGGGGGGAGAGGAGACGAGTCAATGTCCGGGGGGAGAGGAGACGAGTCAATGTCCGGGGGGAGAGGAGACGAGTCAATGTCCGGGGGGAGAGGAGACGAGTCAATGTCCGGGGGGAGAGGAGACGAGTCAATGTCCGGGGGGAGAGGAGACGAGTCAATGTCCGGGGGGAGAGGAGACGAGTCAATGTCCGGGGGGAGAGGAGACGAGTCAATGTCCGGGGGGAGAGGAGACGAGTCAATGTCCGGGGGGAGAGGAGACGAGTCAATGTCCGGGGGGAGAGGAGACGAGTCAATGTCCGGGGGGAGAGGAGACGAGTCAATGTCCGGGGGGAGAGGAGACGAGTCAATGTCCGGGGGGAGAGGAGACGAGTCAATGTCCGGGGGGAGAGGAGACGAGTCAATGTCCGGGGGGAGAGGAGACGAGTCAATGTCCGGGGGGAGAGGAGACGAGTCAATGTCCGGGGGGAGAGGAGACGAGTCAATGTCCGGGGGGAGAGGAGACGAGTCAATGTCCGGGGGGAGAGGAGACGAGTCAATGTCCGGGGGGAGAGGAGACGAGTCAATGTCCGGGGGGAGAGGAGACGAGTCAATGTCCGGGGGGAGAGGAGACGAGTCAATGTCCGGGGGGAGAGGAGACGAGTCAATGTCCGGGGGGAGAGGAGACGAGTCAATGTCCGGGGGGAGAGGAGACGAGTCAATGTCCGGGGGGAGAGGAGACGAGTCAATGTCCGGGGGGAGAGGAGACGAGTCAATGTCCGGGGGGAGAGGAGACGAGTCAATGTCCGAGGGGAGAGGAGACGAGTCAATGTCCGAGGGGAGAGGAGACGAGTCAATGTCCGAGGAGAGAGGAGACGAGTCAATGTTCGGGGGGAGAGGAGACGAGTCAATGTCTGAGGAGAGAGGAGACGAGTCAATGTCTGGGGGGAGAGGAGACGAGTCAATGTCTGAGGAGAGAGGAGACGAGTCAATGTCCGGGGGGAGAGGAGACGAGTCAATGTCCGAGGGGAGAGGAGACGAGTCAATGTCCGGGGGAAGAGGAGACGAGTCAATGTCCGGGGGGAGAGGAGACGAGTCAATGTCCGGGGGGAGAGGAGACGAGTCAATGTCCGGGGGGAGAGGAGACGAGTCAATGTCCGAGGGGAGAGGAGACGAGTCAATGTCCGGGGGAAGAGGAGACGAGTCAATGTCCGGGGGGAGAGGAGACGAGTCAATGTCCGGGGGGAGAGGAGACGAGTCAATGTCCGGGGGGAGAGGAGACGAGTCAATGTCCGGGGGGAGAGGAGACGAGTCAATGTTCGGGGGGAGAGGAGAGGACCTCAGCCACCAAATCATCCTGAGTGTAAAACTGAGAGGCCACGCTGAGCGCCATGACTGAACCACGGAGGAGTCTGAGGAGAGAGGAGACCAGAGGAGACGAGTCAATGTCTGGGGGGGGGAGAGGAGACGAGTCAATGTCTGGGGGGGGGGGAGAGGAGACGAGTCAATGTCTGGGGGGGGGGGGGGAGAGGAGACGAGTCAATGTCTGGGGGGGGGGGGGAGAGGAGACGAGTCAATGTCTGGGGGGGGGGAGAGGAGACGAGTCAATGTCTGGGGGGGGGGGGAGAGGAGACGAGTCAATGTCTGGGGGGGGGGGGGGAGGAGAGGAAACGAGTCAATGTCTGGGGGGGGGGGGGAGAGGAGACGAGACAATGTCTGGGGGGGGGGGGGGAGAGGAGACGAGTCAATGTCTGGGGGGGGGGGAGAGGAGACGAGTCAATGTCTGGGGGGGGGGAGAGGAGACGAGTCAATGTCTGGGGGGGGGGGAGAGGAGACGAGTCAATGTCTGGGGGGGGGAGAGGAGACGAGTCAATGTCTGGGGGGGGGGGAGAGGAGACGAGTCAATGTCTGTGGGGGGGGGGGGGAGAGGAGACGAGTCAATGTCTGTGGGGGGGGGGGGGAGAGGAGACGAGTCAATGTCTGTGGGGGGGGGGGAGAGGAGACGAGTCAATGTCTGTGGGGGGGGGAGAGGAGACGAGTCAATGTCTGTGGGGGGGGGGAGAGGAGACGAGTCAATGTCTGGGGGGGGGGGAGAGGAGACGAGTCAATGTCTGGGGGGGGGGAGAGGAGACGAGTCAATGTCTGGTGGGGGAGAGGAGACGAGTCAATGTCTGGGGGGGGGAGAGGAGACGAGTCAATGTCTGGGGGGGGGGGGGGGAGAGGAGACGAGTCAATGTCTGGGGGGGGGGGGGGGGGGAGAGGAGACGAGTCAATGTCTGGGGGGGGGGGGGGGGAGAGGAGACGAGTCAATGTCTGGGGGGGGGGGGGGGAGGAGACGAGTCAATGTCTGGGGGGGGGGGGGAGAGGAGACGAGTCAATGTCTGAGGAGAGAGGAGACGAGTCAATGTTCGGGGGGAGAGGAGACGAGTCAATGTCTGAGGAGAGAGGAGACGAGTCAATGTCTGGGGGGAGAGGAGACCAGAGGAGATGAGTCAATGTCTGAGGAGAGAGGAGACGAGTCAATGTTCGGGGGGAGAGGAGACGAGTCAATGTCTGAGGAGAGAGGAGACGAGTCAATGTCTGGGGGGAGAGGAGACCAGAGGAGATGAGTCAATGTCTGAGGAGAGAGGAGACGAGTCAATGTCCGGGGGGAGAGGAGAGGACCTCAGCCACCAAATCATCCTGAGTGTAAAACTGAGAGGCCACGCTGAGCGCCATGACTGAACCACGGAGGAGTCTGAAGAGAGAGGAGACCAGAGGAGACGAGTCAATGTCTGGGGGGGGAGAGGAGACGAGTCAATGTCTGGGGGGGGGGGGGAGAGGAGACGAGTCAATGTCTGGGGGGGGGGGGGAGAGGAGACGAGTCAATGTCTGGGGGGGGGGAGAGGAGACGAGTCAATGTCTGGGGGGGGGGGAGAGGAGACGAGTCAATGTCTGGGGGGGGGGAGAGGAGACGAGTCAATGTCTGGGGGGGGGGGGGGAGAGGAGACGAGTCAATGTCTGGGGGGGGGGGAGAGGAGACGAGTCAATGTCTGGGGGGGGGGGAGAGGAGACGAGTCAATGTCTGGTGGGGGGGAGAGGAGACGAGTCAATGTCTGGTGGGGGGGAGAGGAGACGAGTCAATGTCTGTGGGGGGGGGGGGGAGAGGAGACGAGTCAATGTCTGTGGGGGGGGGAGAGGAGACGAGTCAATCTCTGTGGGGGGGGGGGGAGAGGAGACGAGTCAATGTCTGGGGGGGGGGGAGAGGAGACGAGTCAATGTCTGGGGGGGGGGGAGAGGAGACGAGTCAATGTCTGGTGGGGGAGAGGAGACGAGTCAATGTCTGGTGGGGGAGAGGAGACGAGTCAATGTCTGGTGGGGGAGAGGAGACGAGTCAATGTCTGGTGGGGGAGAGGAGACGAGTCAATGTCTGGTGGGGGAGAGGAGACGAGTCAATGTCTGGTGGGGGAGAGGAGACGAGTCAATGTCTGGTGGGGGAGAGGAGACGAGTCAATGTCTGGTGGGGGAGAGGAGACGAGTCAATGTCTGGTGGGGGAGAGGAGACGAGTCAATGTCTGGTGGGGGAGAGGAGACGAGTCAATGTCTGGTGGGGGAGAGGAGACGAGTCAATGTCTGGTGGGGGAGAGGAGACGAGTCAATGTCTGGTGGGGGAGAGGAGACGAGTCAATGTCTGGTGGGGGAGAGGAGACGAGTCAATGTCTGGTGGGGGAGAGGAGACGAGTCAATGTCTGGTGGGGGAGAGGAGACGAGTCAATGTCTGGTGGGGGAGAGGAGACGAGTCAATGTCTGGGGGGGGGAGAGGAGACGAGTCAATGTCTGGGGGGGGGGGGGGGAGGAGACGAGTCAATGTCTGGGGGGGGGGGGGGGGAGGAGACGAGTCAATGTCTGAGGAGAGAGGAGACGAGTCAATGTCTGGGGGGAGAGGAGACCAGTCAATGTCTGAGGAGAGAGGAGACCAGTCAATGTCCGGGGGGAGAGGAGACGAGTCAATGTCTGAGGAGAGAGGAGACGAGTCAATGTCCGGGGGAAGAGGAGACGAGTCAATGTCCGGGGGAAGAGGAGACGAGTCAATGTCCGGGGGAAGAGGAGACGAGTCAATGTCCGGGGGAAGAGGAGACGAGTCAATGTCCGGGGGAAGAGGAGACGAGTCAATGTCCGGGGGAAGAGGAGAGGACCTCAGCCACCAAATCATCCTGAGTGTAAAACTGAGAGGCCACGCTGAGCGCCATGACTGAACCACGGAGGAGTCTGAGGAGAGAGGAGACCAGAGGAGACGAGTCAATGTCCGGGGGGGGGGGAGACCAGAGGAGACGAGTCAATGTCCGGGGGAGAGGAGACCACAGGAGACGAGTCAATGTCCGGGGGAGAGGAGACCACAGGAGACGAGTCAATGTCCGGGGGGAGAGGAGAGAGGAGACCAGTCAATGTCCGGGGGGAGAGGAGACCAGAGGAGACGAGTCAATGTCCGGGGGGGGGGGAGACCAGAGGAGACGAGTCAATGTCCGGGGGGGGGGGGGGAGACCAGAGGAGACGAGTCAATGTCCGGGGGGAGAGGAGACGAGTCAATGTCTGGGGGGGGGGAGAGGAGACGAGTCAATGTCTGGGGGGGGGGAGAGGAGACGAGTCAATGTCTGGGGGGGGGGAGAGGAGACGAGTCAATGTCTGGTGGGGGGGAGAGGAGACGAGTCAATGTCTGTGGGGGGGAGAGGAGACGAGTCAATGTCTGTGGGGGGGGGGGGGGAGAGGAGAGGAGTCAATGTCTGTGGGGGGGGGAGAGGAGACGAGTCAATCTCTGTGGGGGGGGGGAGAGGAGACGAGTCAATGTCTGGGGGGGGGGGGGAGAGGAGACGAGTCAATGTCTGGGGGGGGGGGAGAGGAGACGAGTCAATGTCTGGGGGGGGGGGGAGAGGAGACGAGTCAATGTCTGGGGGGGGGGGGAGAGGAGACGAGTCAATGTCTGGGGGGGGGGGGAGAGGAGACGAGTCAATGTCTGGGGGGGGGGGGAGAGGAGACGAGTCAATGTCTGGGGGGGGGGGGAGAGGAGACGAGTCAATGTCTGGGGGGGGGGGGAGAGGAGACGAGTCAATGTCTGGGGGGGGGGAGAGGAGACGAGTCAATGTCTGGGGGGGGGGAGAGGAGACGAGTCAATGTCTGGGGGGGGGGAGAGGAGACGAGTCAATGTCTGGGGGGGGGGGGAGAGGAGACGAGTCAATGTCTGGGGGGGGGAGAGGAGACGAGTCAATGTCTGGGGGAGGGGGAGAGGCGACGAGTCAATGTCTGGGGGGGGGGGAGAGGAGACGAGCCAATGTCTGGGGGGGGGGGAGAGGAGACGAGTCAATGTCTGGGGGGGGGGAGAGGAGACGAGTCAATGTCTGGGGGGGGGGGAGAGGAGACGAGTCAATGTCTGGGGGGGGGGGGGGAGAGGAGACGAGTCAATGTCTGGGGGGGGGGGGGAGAGGAGACGAGTCAATGTCTGGGGGGGGGGGGAGAGGAGACGAGTCAATGTCTGGGGGGGGGGGGAGAGGAGACGAGTCAATGTCTGGGGGGGGAGAGGAGACGAGTCAATGTCTGGGGGGGGAGAGGAGACGAGTCAATGTCTGGGGGGGGAGAGGAGACGAGTCAATGTCTGGGGGGGGGGGGGAGAGGAGACGAGTCAATGTCTGGGGGGGGGGGAGAGGAGACGAGTCAATGTCTGGGGGAGGGGGGAGAGGAGACGAGTCAATGTCTGGGGGAGGGGGGAGAGGAGACGAGTCAATGTCTGGGGGGGGGGGGGGGGAGAGGAGACGAGTCAATGTCTGGGGGGGGGGGAGAGGAGACGAGTCAATGTCTGGGGGGGGGGGGAGAGGAGACGAGTCAATGTCTGGGGGGGGGGGGAGAGGAGACGAGTCAATGTCTGGGGGGGGGGAGAGGAGACGAGTCAATGTCTGGGGGGGGGGGGAGAGGAGACGAGTCAATGTCTGGGGGGGGGGGGGAGAGGAGACGAGTCAATGTCTGGGGGGGGGGAGGAGACGAGTCAATGTCTGGGGGGGGGGGGAGGAGACGAGTCAATGTCTGGGGGGGGGAGAGGAGACGAGTCAATGTCTGGGGGGGGAGAGGAGACGAGTCAATGTCTGGGGGGGGGGGGGGGGAGACGAGTCAATGTCTGGGGGGGGGGGGGAGACGAGTCAATGTCTGGGGGGGGGGGGGGAGAGGAGACGAGTCAATGTCTGGGGGGGGGGGAGAGGAGACGAGTCAATGTCTGGGGGGGGGGAGAGGAGACGAGTCAATGTCTGGGGGGGGGGGGGAGAGGAGACGAGTCAATGTCTGGGGGGGGGAGAGGAGACGAGTCAATGTCTGGGGGGGGGGGGGGAGAGGAGACGAGTCAATGTCTGGGGGGGGGAGAGGAGACGAGTCAATGTCGGGGGGGGGGAGAGGAGACGAGTCAATGTCTGGGGGGGGGGGAGAGGAGACGAGTCAATGTCTGGGGGGGGGGGAGAGGAGACGAGTCAATGTCTGGGGGGGGGGGGGAGAGGAGACGAGTCAATGTCTGGGGGGGGGGGGGAGAGGAGACGAGTCAATGTCTGGGGGGGGGAGAGGAGACGAGTCAATGTCGGGGGGGGGGAGAGGAGACGAGTCAATGTCTGGGGGGGGGGGAGAGGAGACGAGTCAATGTCTGGGGGGGGGGGAGAGGAGACGAGTCAATGTCTGGGGGGGGGAGAGGAGACGAGTCAATGTCTGGGGGGGGGAGAGGAGACGAGTCAATGTCTGGGGGGGGGAGAGGAGACGAGTCAATGTCTGGGGGGGGGAGAGGAGACGAGTCAATGTCTGGGGGGGGGGAGAGGAGACGAGTCAATGTCTGGGGGGGGGGAGAGGAGACGAGTCAATGTCTGGGGGGGGAGAGGAGACGAGTCAATGTCTGGGGGGGGGGGGGGAGAGGAGACGAGTCAATGTCGGGGGGGGGGAGAGGAGACGAGTCAATGTCTGGGGGGGGGGGGAGAGGAGACGAGTCAATGTCTGGGGGGGGGGAGAGGAGACGAGTCAATGTCTGGGGGGGGGGAGGAGACGAGTCAATGTCTGGGGGGGGGGAGAGGAGACGAGTCAATGTCTGGGGGGGGGGGGGGAGAGGAGACGAGTCAATGTCTGGGGGGGGGGAGAGGAGACGAGTCAATGTCTGGGGGGGGGAGAGGAGACGAGTCAATGTCTGGGGGGGGGAGAGGAGACGAGTCAATGTCTGGGGGGGGGAGAGGAGACGAGTCAATGTCTGGGGGGGGGGGGGGGAGAGGAGACGAGTCAATGTCTGGGGGGGGGAGGAGACGAGTCAATGTCTGGGGGGGGGGGGGAGAGGAGACGAGTCAATGTCTGGGGGGGGGGGGGAGAGGAGACGAGTCAATGTCTGGGGGGGGGGGAGAGGAGACGAGTCAATGTCTGGGGGGGGGGGAGAGAGGAGACGAGTCAATGTCTGGGGGGGGGGAGAGAGGAGACGAGTCAATGTCTGGGGGGGGGGAGAGAGGAGACGAGTCAATGTCTGGGGGGGGGGAGAGAGGAGACGAGTCAATGTCTGGGGGGGGGGAGAGAGGAGACGAGTCAATGTCTGGGGGGGGAGAGGAGACGAGTCAATGTCTGGGGGGGGGGAGAGGAGACGAGTCAATGTCTGGGGGGGGAGAGGAGACGAGTCAATGTCCGGGGGGGGGAGAGGAGACGAGTCAATGTCCGGGGGGGGGAGAGGAGACGAGTCAATGTCTGGGGGGGGGGGGAGGAGACGAGTCAATGTCTGGGGGGGGGGAGAGGAGACGAGTCAATGTCTGGGGGGGGGGGAGAGGAGACGAGTCAATGTCTGGGGGGGGGGGAGAGGAGACGATTCAATGTCTGGGGGGGGGGAGAGGAGACGAGTCAATGTCTGGGGGGGGGGAGAGGAGACGAGTCAATGTCTGGGGGGGGGGAGAGGAGACGAGTCAATGTCTGGGGGGGGGGGGAGAGGAGACGAGTCAATGTCTGGGGGGGGGGGAGAGGAGACGAGTCAATGTCTGGGGGGGGGGAGAGGAGACGAGTCAATGTCTGGGGGGGGGGAGAGGAGACGAGTCAATGTCTGGGGGGGGGGGAGAGGAGACGAATCAATGTCTGGGGGGGGAGAGGAGACGAGTCAATGTCTGGGGGGGGGGGGGAGACGAGTCAATGTCTGGGGGGGGGGAGAGGAGACGAGTCAATGTCTGGGGGGGGGGGAGAGGAGACGAGTCAATGTCTGGGGGGGGGGGAGAGGAGACGAGTCAATGTCTGGGGGGGGGGGAGAGGAGACGAGTCAATGTCTGGGGGGGGGGAGAGGAGACGAGTCAATGTCTGGGGGGGGGGAGAGGAGACGAGTCAATGTCTGGGGGGGGGGGAGAGGAGACGAGTCAATGTCCGGGGGGGGGAGAGGAGACGAGTCAATGTCGGGGGGGGGGGAGAGGAGACGAGTCAATGTCTGGGGGGGGGGAGAGGAGACGAGTCAATGTTTGGGGGGGGTGGAGAGGAGACGAGTCAATGTCTGGGGGGGGGGGGGGGGGGGAGAGGAGACGAGTCAATGTCTGGGGGGGGGGGAGGAGACGAGTCAATGTCTGGGGGGGGGGGGAGAGGAGACGAGTCAATGTCTGGGGGGGGGGGGAGAGGAGACGAGTCAATGTCCGGGGGGGGGGAGAGGAGACGAGTCAATGTCCGGGGGGGGGGAGAGGAGACGAGTCAATGTCTGGGGGGGGGAGAGGAGACGAGTCAATGTCTGGGGGGGGGGGAGAGGAGACGAGTCAATGTCTGGGGGGGGGGGAGAGGAGACGAGTCAATGTCTGGGGGGGGGGGGAGAGGAGACGAGTCAATGTCTGGGGGGGGGGGGGAGAGGAGACGAGTCAATGTCTGGGGGGGGGAGAGGAGACGAGTCAATGTCTGGGGGGGGGGGAGAGGAGACGAGTCAATGTCTGGGGGGGGGGGAGAGGAGACGAGTCAATGTCGGGGGGGGGGGGGAGAGGAGACGAGTCAATGTCTGGGGGGGGGGGGGGAGAGGAGACGAGTCAATGTCTGGGGGGGGGGGGGAGAGGAGACGAGTCAATGTCTGGGGGGGGGGGAGAGGAGACGAGTCAATGTCTGGGGGGGGGGAGAGGAGACGAGTCAATGTCTGGGGGGGGGAGAGGAGACGAGTCAATGTCTGGGGGGGGGAGAGGAGACGAGTCAATGTCTGGGGGGGGGGGAGAGGAGACGAGTCAATGTCTGGGGGGGGGGAGAGGAGACGAGTCAATGTCTGGGGGGGTGGAGAGGAGACGAGTCAATGTCTGGGGGGGGGGAGGAGAGGAGACGAGTCAATGTCTGGGGGGGGGGGGGAGAGGAGACGAGTCAATGTCTGGGGGGGGGGGGAGGAGACGAGTCAATGTCTGGGGGGGGGGGGGGGAGAGGAGACGAGTCAATGTCTGGGGGGGGGAGAGGAGACGAGTCAATGTCTGGGGGGGGGAGAGGAGACGAGTCAATGTCTGGGGGGGGGAGAGGAGACGAGTCAATGTCTGGGGGGGGGGAGAGGAGACGAGTCAATGTCTGGGGGGGGGAGAGGAGACGAGTCAATGTCTGGGGGGGGGAGAGGAGACGAGTCAATGTCTGGGGGGGGGGAGAGGAGACGAGTCAATGTCTGGGGGGGGGGAGAGGAGACGAGTCAATGTCTGGGGGGGTGGAGAGGAGACGAGTCAATGTCTGGGGGGGGGGGGGGGAGAGGAGACGAGTCAATGTCTGGGGGGGGGGGGGGAGAGGAGACGAGTCAATGTCTGGGGGGGGGGGGAGGAGACGAGTCAATGTCTGGGGGGGGGAGAGGAGACGAGTCAATGTCTGGGGGGGGGAGAGGAGACGAGTCAATGTCTGGGGGGGGGAGAGGAGACGAGTCAATGTCTGGGGGGGGGAGAGGAGACGAGTCAATGTCTGGGGGGGGGAGAGGAGACGAGTCAATGTCTGGGGGGGGGAGAGGAGACGAGTCAATGTCTGGGGGGGGGAGAGGAGACGAGTCAATGTCTGGGGGGGGGGAGAGGAGACGAGTCAATGTCTGGGGGGGGGGAGAGGAGACGAGTCAATGTCTGCGGGGGGGAGAGGAGACGAGTCAATGTCGGGGGGGGAGGAGAGGAGACGAGTCAATGTCTGGGGGGGGAGAGGAGACGAGTCAATGTCTGGGGGGGGAGAGGAGACGAGTCAATGTCTGGGGGGGGAGAGGAGACGAGTCAATGTCTGGGGGGGGAGAGGAGACGAGTCAATGTCTGGGGGGGGAGAGGAGACGAGTCAATGTCTGGGGGGGGGGAGAGGAGACGAGTCAATGTCTGGGGGGGGGAGAGGAGACGAGTCAATGTCTGGGGGGGGGGAGAGGAGACGAGTCAATGTCTGGGGGGGGGGGGAGAGGAGACGAGTCAATGTCTGGGGGGGGGGAGAGGAGACGAGTCAATGTCTGGGGGGGGGGAGAGGAGACGAGTCAATGTCTGGGGGGGGGGGGAGAGGAGACGAGTCAATGTCTGGGGGGGGGGGGGAGAGGAGACGAGTCAATGTCTGGTGGGGGAGAGGAGACGAGTCAATGTCTGGTGGGGGAGAGGAGACGAGTCAATGTCTGGTGGGGGAGAGGAGACGAGTCAATGTCTGGTGGGGGAGAGGAGACGAGTCAATGTCTGGTGGGGGAGAGGAGACGAGTCAATGTCTGGTGGGGGAGAGGAGACGAGTCAATGTCTGGTGGGGGAGAGGAGACGAGTCAATGTCTGGTGGGGGAGAGGAGACGAGTCAATGTCTGGTGGGGGAGAGGAGACGAGTCAATGTCTGGTGGGGGAGAGGAGACGAGTCAATGTCTGGTGGGGGAGAGGAGACGAGTCAATGTCTGGTGGGGGAGAGGAGACGAGTCAATGTCTGGTGGGGGAGAGGAGACGAGTCAATGTCTGGTGGGGGAGAGGAGACGAGTCAATGTCTGGTGGGGGAGAGGAGACGAGTCAATGTCTGGTGGGGGAGAGGAGACGAGTCAATGTCTGGTGGGGGAGAGGAGACGAGTCAATGTCTGGTGGGGGAGAGGAGACGAGTCAATGTCTGGTGGGGGAGAGGAGACGAGTCAATGTCTGGTGGGGGAGAGGAGACGAGTCAATGTCTGGTGGGGGAGAGGAGACGAGTCAATGTCTGGTGGGGGAGAGGAGACGAGTCAATGTCTGGTGGGGGAGAGGAGACGAGTCAATGTCTGGTGGGGGAGAGGAGACGAGTCAATGTCTGGTGGGGGAGAGGAGACGAGTCAATGTCTGGTGGGGGAGAGGAGACGAGTCAATGTCTGGTGGGGGAGAGGAGACGAGTCAATGTCTGGTGGGGGAGAGGAGACGAGTCAATGTCTGGGGGGGGGGGGAGAGGAGACGAGTCAATGTCTGGGGGGGGGGGGAGAGGAGACGAGTCAATGTCTGGGGGGGGGGGGGGGGGAGGAGACGAGTCAATGTCTGGGGGGGGGGGGGGGGAGAGGAGACGAGTCAATGTCTGAGGAGAGAGGAGACGAGTCAATGTCTGGGGGGAGAGGAGACCAGTCAATGTCTGAGGAGAGAGGAGACCAGTCAATGTCCGGGGGGAGAGGAGACGAGTCAATGTCTGAGGAGAGAGGAGACGAGTCAATGTCCGGGGGAAGAGGAGACGAGTCAATGTCCGGGGGAAGAGGAGACGAGTCAATGTCCGGGGGAAGAGGAGACGAGTCAATGTCCGGGGGAAGAGGAGAGGACCTCAGCCACCAAATCATCCTGAGTGTAAAACTGAGAGGCCACGCTGAGCGCCATGACTGAACCACGGAGGAGTCTGAGGAGAGAGGAGACCAGAGGAGACGAGTCAATGTCCGGGGGGGGGGGGGGGGGGAGACCAGAGGAGACGAGTCAATGTCCGGGGGAGAGGAGACCACAGGAGACGAGTCAATGTCCGGGGGGAGAGGAGAGAGGAGACCAGTCAATGTCCGGGGGGAGAGGAGACCAGAGGAGACGAGTCAATGTCCGGGGGGGGGGGAGACCAGAGGAGACGAGTCAATGTCCGGGGGGGGGGGGGAGACCAGAGGAGACGAGTCAATGTCCGGGGGGAGAGGAGACGAGTCAATGTCTGGGGGGGGGGGGAGAGGAGACGAGTCAATGTCTGGGGGGGGGGAGAGGAGACGAGTCAATGTCTGGGGGGGGGGAGAGGAGACGAGTCAATGTCTGGTGGGGGGGAGAGGAGACGAGTCAATGTCTGTGGGGGGGAGAGGAGACGAGTCAATGTCTGTGGGGGGGGGGGGGAGAGGAGACGAGTCAATGTCTGTGGGGGGGGGAGAGGAGACGAGTCAATCTCTGTGGGGGGGGGGGAGAGGAGATGAGTCAATGTCTGGGGGGGGGGGAGAGGAGACGAGTCAATGTCTGGGGGGGGGGGGAGAGGAGACGAGTCAATGTCTGGGGGGGGGGGGAGAGGAGACGAGTCAATGTCTGGTGGGGGAGAGGAGACGAGTCAATGTCTGGTGGGGGAGAGGAGACGAGTCAATGTCTGGTGGGGGAGAGGAGACGAGTCAATGTCTGGTGGGGGAGAGGAGACGAGTCAATGTCTGGGGGGGGAGAGGAGACGAGTCAATGTCTGGGGGGGGAGGGGGAGAGGAGACGAGTCAATGTCTGGGGGGGGGGGGGGGAGAGGAGACGAGTCAATGTCGGGGGGGGGGGGGGAGAGGAGACGAGTCAATGTCTGGGGGGGGGGGGAGAGGAGACGAGTCAATGTCTGGGGGGGGGGAGAGGAGACGAGTCAATGTCTGGGGGGGGGGGGAGAGGAGACGAGTCAATGTCTGGGGGGGGGGGAGAGGAGACGAGTCAATGTCTGGGGGGGGGAGAGGAGACGAGTCAATGTCTGGGGGGGGTGGAGAGGAGACGAGTCAATGTCTGGGGGGGGGGGGGAGAGGAGACGAGTCAATGTCTGGGGGGGGGGGGGGAGAGGAGACGAGTCAATGTCTGGGGGGGGGGAGAGGAGACGAGTCAATGTCTGGGGGGGGGGAGAGGAGACGAGTCAATGTCTGGGGGGGGGGGGAGAGGAGACCGAGTCAATGTCTGGGGGGGGGGGGAGAGGAGACGAGTCAATGTCTGGGGGGGGGGGGAGAGGAGACGAGTCAATGTCTGGGGGGGGGAGAGGAGACGAGTCAATGTCTGGGGGGGGGAGAGGAGACGAGTCAATGTCTGGGGGGGGGGAGAGGAGACGAGTCAATGTCTGGGGGGGGGGAGAGGAGACGAGTCAATGTCTGGGGGGGGGGGGAGAGGAGACGAGTCAATGTCTGGGGGGGGGAGAGGAGACGAGTCAATGTTTGGGGGGGGTGGAGAGGAGACGAGTCAATGTCTGGGGGGGGGGGGGGAGAGGAGACGAGTCAATGTCTGGGGGGGGGGAGGAGACGAGTCAATGTCTGGGGGGGGGGGGGAGAGGAGACGAGTCAATGTCTGGGGGGGGGGGGGGAGAGGCGACGAGTCAATGTCCGGGGGGGGGGGGGGAGAGGAGACGAGTCAATGTCCGGGGGGGGGGAGAGGAGACGAGTCAATGTCCTGGGGGGGGGGAGAGGAGACGAGTCAATGTCTGGGGGGGGGGGGAGAGGAGACGAGTCAATGTCTGGGGGGGGGGGGAGAGGAGACGAGTCAATGTCTGGGGGGGGGGAGAGGAGACGAGTCAATGTCGGGGGGGGGGGGAGAGGAGACGAGTCAATGTCTGGGGGGGGGGGGAGAGGAGACGAGTCAATGTCTGGGGGGGGGGGGAGAGGAGACGAGTCAATGTCTGGGGGGGGGGGAGAGGAGACGAGTCAATGTCTGGGGGGGGGGGGAGAGGAGACGAGTCAATGTCTGGGGGGGGGGGAGAGGAGACGAGTCAATGTCGGGGGGGGGGGGGGGGAGAGGAGACGAGTCAATGTCTGGGGGGGGGGGGGAGAGGAGACGAGTCAATGTCTGGGGGGGGGGGAGAGGAGACGAGTCAATGTCTGGGGGGGGGAGAGGAGACGAGTCAATGTCTGGGGGGGGAGAGGAGACGAGTCAATGTCTGGGGGGGGGGGGAGAGGAGACGAGTCAATGTCTGGGGGGGGGGAGAGGAGACGAGTCAATGTCTGGGGGGGGGGGAGAGGAGACGAGTCAATGTCTGGGGGGGGGGAGAGGAGACGAGTCAATGTCTGGGGGGGGGGAGGAGAGGAGACGAGTCAATGTCTGGGGGGGGGGAGGAGAGGAGACGAGTCAATGTCTGGGGGGGGGGGGGAGAGGAGACGAGTCAATGTCTGGGGGGGGGGGGGAGAGGAGACGAGTCAATGTCTGGGGGGGGGGGGGAGAGGAGACGAGTCAATGTCTGGGGGGGGGAGAGGAGACGAGTCAATGTCTGGGGGGGGGGAGAGGAGACGAGTCAATGTCTGGGGGGGGGGAGAGGAGACGAGTCAATGTCTGGGGGGGGGGAGAGGAGACGAGTCAATGTCTGGGGGGGGGAGAGGAGACGAGTCAATGTCTGGGGGGGGGGAGAGGAGACGAGTCAATGTCTGGGGGGGGGGAGAGGAGACGAGTCAATGTCTGGGGGGGGGGAGAGGAGACGAGTCAATGTCTGGGGGGGGTGGAGAGGAGACGAGTCAATGTCTGGGGGGGGGGAGGAGAGGAGACGAGTCAATGTCTGGGGGGGGGGGAGAGGAGACGAGTCAATGTCTGGGGGGGGGGGAGAGGAGACGAGTCAATGTCTGGGGGGGGGGGGAGGAGACGAGTCAATGTCTGGGGGGGGGGGAGAGGAGACGAGTCAATGTCTGGGGGGGGGGGGAGGAGACGAGTCAATGTCTGGGGGGGGGGAGAGGAGACGAGTCAATGTCTGGGGGGGGGGGGGGGGAGAGGAGACGAGTCAATGTCTGGGGGGGGGAGAGGAGACGAGTCAATGTCTGGGGGGGGGGGGGGAGAGGAGACGAGTCAATGTCTGGGGGGGGGGGGAGAGGAGACGAGTCAATGTCTGGGGGGGGGGGGGGGAGAGGAGACGAGTCAATGTCTGGGGGGGGGGAGAGGAGACGAGTCAATGTCTGGGGGGGGGGGAGAGGAGACGAGTCAATGTCTGGGGGGGGGGGGAGAGGAGACGAGTCAATGTCTGGGGGGGGGGGGAGAGGAGACGAGTCAATGTCTGGGGGGGGGGGAGAGGAGACGAGTCAATGTCTGGGGGGGTGGAGAGGAGACGAGTCAATGTCTGGGGGGGGGGAGGAGAGGAGACGAGTCAATGTCTGGGGGGGGGGGGGGAGGAGACGAGTCAATGTCTGGGGGGGGGGAGAGGAGACGAGTCAATGTCTGGGGGGGGGGGGGAGAGGAGACGAGTCAATGTCTGGGGGGGGAGAGGAGACGAGTCAATGTCTGGGGGGGGGGGGGAGAGGAGACGAGTCAATGTCTGGGGGGGGGGGGAGAGGAGACGAGTCAATGTCTGGGGGGGGGGGGGAGAGGAGACGAGTCAATGTCTGGGGGGGGGGAGAGGAGACGAGTCAATGTCTGGGGGGGGGGAGAGGAGACGAGTCAATGTCTGGGGGGGGGGGGAGAGGAGACGAGTCAATGTCTGGGGGGGGGGGGAGAGGAGACGAGTCAATGTCTGGGGGGGGGGGGAGAGGAGACGAGTCAATGTCTGGGGGGGGGGGAGAGGAGACGAGTCAATGTCTGGGGGGGGGGAGAGGAGACGAGTCAATGTCTGGGGGGGGGGAGAGGAGACGAGTCAATGTCTGGGGGGGGGGAGAGGAGACGAGTCAATGTCTGGGGGGGGGGGAGAGGAGACGAGTCAATGTCTGGGGGGGGGGGGAGAGGAGACGAGTCAATGTCGGGGGGGGGGAGAGGAGACGAGTCAATGTCGGGGGGGGGGGAGAGGAGACGAGTCAATGTCTGGGGGGGGGGAGAGGAGACGAGTCAATGTTTGGGGGGGGTGGAGAGGAGACGAGTCAATGTCTGGGGGGGGGGGGGGGAGAGGAGACGAGTCAATGTCTGGGGGGGGGGGGAGGAGACGAGTCAATGTCTGGGGGGGGGGGAGAGGAGACGAGTCAATGTCTGGGGGGGGGGGGGAGAGGAGACGAGTCAATGTCCGGGGGGGGGGAGAGGAGACGAGTCAATGTCCGGGGGGGGGAGAGGAGACGAGTCAATGTCTGGGGGGGGAGAGGAGACGAGTCAATGTCTGGGGGGGGGGGAGAGGAGACGAGTCAATGTCTGGGGGGGGGGAGAGGAGACGAGTCAATGTCTGGGGGGGGGGGGAGAGGAGACGAGTCAATGTCTGGGGGGGGGGAGAGGAGACGAGTCAATGTCTGGGGGGGGGGGAGAGGAGACGAGTCAATGTCTGGGGGGGGGGAGAGGAGACGAGTCAATGTCTGGGGGGGGGGGAGAGGAGACGAGTCAATGTCTGGGGGGGGGGAGAGGAGACGAGTCAATGTCGGGGGGGGGGGGGGGGGAGAGGAGACGAGTCAATGTCTGGGGGGGGGGGAGAGGAGACGAGTCAATGTCTGGGGGGGGGGGGAGAGGAGACGAGTCAATGTCTGGGGGGGGGGAGAGGAGACGAGTCAATGTCTGGGGGGGGGGAGAGGAGACGAGTCAATGTCTGGGGGGGGGAGAGGAGACGAGTCAATGTCTGGGGGGGGGGAGAGGAGACGAGTCAATGTCTGGGGGGGGGGAGAGGAGACGAGTCAATGTCTGGGGGGGGGGAGAGGAGACGAGTCAATGTCTGGGGGGGGGGGAGAGGAGACGAGTCAATGTCTGGGGGGGTGGAGAGGAGACGAGTCAATGTCTGGGGGGGGGGAGGAGAGGAGACGAGTCAATGTCTGGGGGGGGGGGGGAGAGGAGACGAGTCAATGTCTGGGGGGGGGGGGAGGAGACGAGTCAATGTCTGGGGGGGGGGGGGGAGAGGAGACGAGTCAATGTCTGGGGGGGGGAGAGGAGACGAGTCAATGTCTGGGGGGGGGAGAGGAGACGAGTCAATGTCTGGGGGGGGGGAGAGGAGACGAGTCAATGTCTGGGGGGGGGGAGAGGAGACGAGTCAATGTCTGGGGGGGGAGAGGAGACGAGTCAATGTCTGGGGGGGGGGGAGAGGAGACGAGTCAATGTCTGGGGGGGGGGAGAGGAGACGAGTCAATGTCTGGGGGGGGGGGGAGAGGAGACGAGTCAATGTCTGGGGGGGGGGAGAGGAGACGAGTCAATGTCTGGGGGGGGGGAGAGGAGACGAGTCAATGTCTGGGGGGGGGGAGAGGAGACGAGTCAATGTCTGGGGGGGGGGAGAGGAGACGAGTCAATGTCTGGGGGGGTGGAGAGGAGACGAGTCAATGTCTGGGGGGGGGGGAGGAGAGGAGACGAGTCAATGTCTGGGGGGGGGGGGGAGAGGAGACGAGTCAATGTCTGGGGGGGGGGGGAGGAGACGAGTCAATGTCTGGGGGGGGGGGGGGGGAGAGGAGACGAGTCAATGTCTGGGGGGGGGAGAGGAGACGAGTCAATGTCTGGGGGGGGGGGGGAGAGGAGACGAGTCAATGTCTGGGGGGGGGGGGGAGAGGAGACGAGTCAATGTCTGGGGGGGGGGGAGAGGAGACGAGTCAATGTCTGGGGGGGGGAGAGGAGACGAGTCAATGTCGGGGGGGGGGAGAGGAGACGAGTCAATGTCTGGGGGGGGGAGAGGAGACGAGTCAATGTCTGGGGGGGGGGGAGAGGAGACGAGTCAATGTCTGGGGGGGGGGGAGAGGAGACGAGTCAATGTCTGGGGGGGGGGGGAGAGGAGACGAGTCAATGTCTGGGGGGGGGGAGAGGAGACGAGTCAATGTCTGGGGGGGGGAGAGGAGACGAGTCAATGTCTGGGGGGGGGAGAGGAGACGAGTCAATGTCTGGGGGGGGGGGAGAGGAGACGAGTCAATGTCTGGGGGGGGGGGAGAGGAGACGAGTCAATGTCTGGGGGGGGGGGGAGAGGAGACGAGTCAATGTCGGGGGGGGGGAGAGGAGACGAGTCAATGTCTGGGGGGGGGAGAGGAGACGAGTCAATGTCTGGGGGGGGGGAGAGGAGACGAGTCAATGTCTGGGGGGGGAGAGGAGACGAGTCAATGTCTGGGGGGGGGGGAGAGGAGACGAGTCAATGTCTGGGGGGGGGAGAGGAGACGAGTCAATGTCTGGGGGGGGAGAGGAGACGAGTCAATGTCTGGGGGGGGGAGAGGAGACGAGTCAATGTCTGGGGGGGGGAGAGGAGACGAGTCAATGTCTGGGGGGGGAGAGGAGACGAGTCAATGTCTGGGGGGGGGGGAGAGGAGACGAGTCAATGTCTGGGGGGGGGAGAGGAGACGAGTCAATGTCTGGGGGGGGAGAGGAGACGAGTCAATGTCTGGGGGGGGAAGAGGAGACGAGTCAATGTCTGGGGGGGGGAGAGGAGACGAGTCAATGTCTGGGGGGGGGGGGGAGAGGAGACGAGTCAATGTCTGGGGGGGGGGGAGAGGAGACGAGTCAATGTCTGGGGGGGGGGGGAGAGGAGACGAGTCAATGTCTGGGGGGGGGGAGAGGAGACGAGTCAATGTCTGGGGGGGGGAGAGGAGACGAGTCAATGTCTGGGGGGGGGAGAGGAGACGAGTCAATGTCTGGGGGGGGGGGGGAGAGGAGACGAGTCAATGTCTGGGGGGGGGGGAGAGGAGACGAGTCAATGTCTGGGGGGGGGGGAGAGGAGACGAGTCAATGTCTGGGGGGGGGAGAGGAGACGAGTCAATGTCTGGGGGGGGGGAGAGGAGACGAGTCAATGTCTGGGGGGGGAAGAGGAGACGAGTCAATGTCTGGGGGGGGGAGAGGAGACGAGTCAATGTCTGGGGGGGGGAGAGGAGACGAGTCAATGTCTGGGGGGGGGAGAGGAGACGAGTCAATGTTTGGGGGGGGGAGGAGACGAGTCGAGTATATCTCGGGGGGGATGGGGGTCTCGGTTGGGGGGGATGTCTCGGGGGGGGAGGGGGTCTCGGTTGGGGGGGATGTCTCTGGGGGGAGGGGGGGAGAATATCTCGGTTGGGGGGGGGTGGGGTCTCACCCTCCGAGTCTTCCCTCACGGTGTCCCCGTTTTGCCGGTATTGGGTGGCTCCGCCTCTTCCGCCGGAAGTTTACCCGTCATGTGGCTGGAACTTCCTTTTCGGAGATGTCAGGGCGGAGCTATTGGGAGGAGATAAATTTGAGAGTCCGCCGACTACCGGAGAAGAAGTGAGAAGCTCCGCCTATGACTCCGCCCTGACCTATCAGAGTACTGTACTGGTGTTTCATCAGGTTATGCTTTCCTCGCTATGTGTAACGGAAGTGACGTTCAGTCGCCGCCATCATGCTACACCCAGCACTCCTCCATAGTAAGGATACACTGAGAAGGGGGAAAGCGGACATCTTGTTACTCCCACCGGAGTTTTGCATTTTACACTTAACTATAACAGTAAAGTGAGTTTATATAATGATTTGGAGGATTTAGAACTCCGTCTGACTGTTTTGATGTAGAATTATAAAATCAGCGTTCTGTCAGATCAGCAAACCTGTGAGATCAGCACGCTCGCAGTCAGACGGATTTCAGAATCCTGAATTTTAGTATATAAGGTCAGTTTACTGTTAAAAATAACTGTCCAATGCAAGACTTCGGTGGGTGTAACAAGATGTCTGCTTGCCGCCCTCTCACTGTATCCTTACTACAGGGTGTACCAACATGGCCGTAACAGAACGTCACTTCCTTTACAAAATATGGCGGGTCGCCTAATCTGGCAAAACACCCGCTGCGCATTGCGTTCCAACATAGCCGCTATGCATTCCAATAGGTTTCCTAAAATGACAGAACAGCAGAAAACTGATTATATTCTTAAATAATCTATTTCAGTATATAAGGCGAGTTTACTGCTAAAATAAGTGTGACATGGAAGACTTGGCTGGGTGTACCAAGATGTCCGCTACCGCCTTCCTGTACTGTCACATTAGGAATCCTGATATAGCGCATGCGCAGACATCCCAACCTGCAAAAACGAATTTCAAGGAGGTGGGCGTGGCTTAAACCTTGCTACATGAGGTGGGCGTGGCTTAAATGGGGTGTAATAGAGTCTGAGATGATTTACATGCACAAGTGTCAGTAGTTCTTTATTTGTATTATAATTTTTTTACAATTGTGTTTCTTAAATTATTTTACCATTTACTTTTTTTATTTTGTGTTTTTCACAATGATTGGGGGGGGTGGGGGGGGGGGGTGGCGGTGTGTCAGAAGTTTTTTGTTTTTATTATTTTCTCTATTTTTTACAATTTTGTTGTTTATTATTTTCTTTAAAACATTTTATGAAATATTTTTTTCATAGTGCTTCTGGGGAGAGGTGGAGAGTATTTGGTGCTGATGGTGTCAGTAGTTTTTATTTTTTACATATTGTTTTTCTACAATTCATTTTTTTTTCACAATGCTTTTTTGGGGGGAGGGGGATGGGGCAGTGGACAGTGTTGGTAGGGCAGGGGGGTGGTGGCAGTAGTTTTTTATTTTATATACTTTTTATAATTAAATTTTTTATAATTTTTGTTTGCAATTTAATTTTTTGATGAACATATTTAGCATTTTTTTAAAATCAACCCTGTTGGGGGGGGGGGGGGGCTTTGGTGAGATATCAGGGGTCTAAACAGACCCCTGAAATGAGGACACAGATTCCCCAGTCCCTTTCTCAGCATTGACGACGAATGGACAGAAGATAGCGGCTCCTCTCCATTCATAAACTGAGTAAACACACAAAGGTTCCTCTGATCAGTTTTCACAGGACATAGGAGAGATCTCACTCACTGTGCCCAATTCAGAAAAGGAAGGGGGCGGTAAATGACCAATCCCTTCCTCCGCTCGCCATCCTGACAGATCCCCACAGCTGGCAGGAGAGGGAAGCCGGCTGCAGGGGACAAGGGGGGCGGAGGAAGATATGAGGGGCCCACTTTAATTTTGAAACCAACATGGCCTCCGCCACCTTCCTACTTCTGGGTGTACCAACATGGTCTCCACCACCTTCCTACTGCTGGGTGTACCAACATGGCCTCCGCCACCTTTATACTGCTGGGTGTACCAATATGGCCTCCGCCACCTTTATACTGCTGGGTGTACCAATATGGCCTCCGCCACCTTCCTACTGCTGGGTGTACCAACATGGCCTCCACCACCTTCCTACTGCTGGGTGTACCAATATGGCCTCCGCCACCTTTATACTGCTGGGTGTACCAATATGGCCTCCGCCACCTTCCTACTGCTGGGTGTACCAATATGGCCTCCGCCACCTTCCTACTGCTGGGTGTACCAACATGGCATCCGCCACCTTCCTACTGCTGGGTGTACCAACATGGCATCCGCCACCTTCCTACAGCTGGGTGTACCAACATGGACCTCCACCACCTTCCTACTGCTGGGTGTACGAACATGGCCTCCACCAGCTTCCTACTGCTGGGTGTACCAACATGGCCTCCACCACCTTCCTACTGCTGGGTGTATCAACATGGCCTCTGCCACCTTCCTACTGCTGGGTGTACCAACATGGCCTCTGCCACCTTCCTACTGCTGGGTTTACCAACATGGCCTCCACCACCTTCCTACTGCTGGGTGTATCAACATGGCCTCTGCCACCTTCCTACTGCTGGGTGTACCAATATGGCATCCGCCACCTTCCTACTGCTGGGTGTACCAACATGGCCACCACCACCTTCCTACTGCTGGGTGTACCAACATGGACCTCCACCACCTTCCTACTGCTGGGTGTACCAACATGGCCTCCACCAGCTTCCTACTGCTGGGTGTACCAACATGGCCTCCTCCACCTTCCTACTGCTGGGTGTATCAACATGGCCTCTGCCACCTTCCTACTGCTGGGTGTACCAACATGGCCTCCACCACCTTCCTACTGCTGGGTGTATCAACATGGCCTCTGCCACCTTCCTACTGCTGGGTGTACCAATATGGCATCCGCCACCTTCCTACTGCTGGGTGTACCAACATGGCCCCCACAACCTTCCTACTGCTGGGTGTATGAATATGGCCTCCACCACCTTCCTACTGCTGTTCTATCAGATTATCGCTACCCGTCAGATCACGCTGTGGAACGCATCGCACATGCGCAGTATGTTTTTTTGGTGGGAACGTCACTTACGTTACACAAGCTGATGGGTAATCTGACAGGACACCGGATCTCCTCTGTGTCAGAGGTTGTAGTGGGGGGGAGAAATCACTTGAAAGGATGTGGGGGAGGGGGGATATAATGATGTCATTATTTGTGTATTATGAAGCTCCTCTTATGCCTCGTTTCCACTGAGCGGTTCGGTTCGGTTCGGTACGCTATTTTGGTTGTTTCCCTTATGAAAGCGGCCCATACAACCGAACCGAACCGTTCCATTCAAGGTCCTGCTTCAGATGTGGGGCCATAGAAAATGGAACGGTTCGGTTAGGGCGGAGCTACGATACATTCCACTGATTGGCTGACAGAAAACCCTCTGCTGTGCTATGCTGAGGAATTTTTTCTAAACCCTGTATGGCCCCTTGTGGTCCCACTTGCAGTGGAAACGCTCACCAGAATAGACCGGACCATTCTAGGCCATTCAAACTGTACTGACCCGAACCGCTCAGTGGAAACAAGGCATTATAGAACTCTCATTCACCCGGATGACGTGACCTCTGTGGACCCCTCATATGACCTCTGTGGACCCCTCATATGACCTCTATAGACTCCCCATATGACCTCGATGGAACCCTCATATGACCTCTGTGGACCCCTCATATGATCTCTATGGACCCCTCATATGACCTCTATGGACCCCTCATATGACCTAGATGGACCCCTCATATGACCTCTGTGGACCCCTCATATGATCTCTATGGACCCCTCATATGACCTCTGTAGACCCCTCATATGACTTCTGTGGACCCATCATATGACCTCTATGGACCCCTCATATGACCTCTGTGGACCCCTCATATGATCTCTATGGACCCCTCATATGACCTCTGTGGACCCCTCATATGACCTCTGTGGACCCATCATATGACCTCTATGGACCCCTCATATGACCTAGATGGACCCCTCATATGACCTCTGTGGACCCCTCATATGACCTAGATGGACCCCTCATATGACCTCTATGGACCCCTCATATGACCTAGATGGACCCCTCATATGACCTCTGTGGACCCCTCATATGACCTAGATGGATCCCTCATATGACCTCTATAGACCCCTCATATGATCTCTATGGACCCCTCATATGACCTCTGTGGACCCCTCATATGACCTCTGTGGACCCATCATATGACCTCTATGGACCCCTCATATGACCTAGATGGACCCCTCATATGACCTCTGTGGACCCCTCATATGACCTAGATGGACCCCTCATATGACCTCTGTGGACCCCTCATATGATCTCTATGGACCCCTCATATGACCTCTGTAGACCCCTCATATGACTTCTGTGGACCCATCATATGACCTCTGTGGACCTCATATGATCTCTATGGACCCCTCATATGACCTCTGTGGACCCCTCATATGACCTCTGTGGACCCCTCATATGACCTCTGTAGACCCCTCATATGACCTCTGTAGACCCCTCATATGACCTCTATGGACCCCTCATATGACCTAGATGGACCCCTCATATGACCTCTGTGGACCCCTCATATGACCTAGATGGACCCCTCATATGATCTCTGTAGACCCCTCATATGACTTCTGTGGGTCCCTCATGTGACCTCTATAGACCCATCATATGACCTCTGTGGGCCCATCATATGACTTCCGTGGGCCCCTCATATGACTTAGATGGACCCCTCATATGACCTCTGTAGACCCCTCATATGATCTCTATGGACCCCTCATATGACCTCTGTAGACCCCTCATATGACTTCTGTGGGTCCCTCATGTGACCTCTATAGACCCATCATATGACCTCTGTGGGCCCATCATATGACTTCCGTGGGCCCCTCATATGACTTAGATGGACCCCTCATATGACCTCTGTAGACCCCTCATATGACTTCTGTGGGTCCCTCATATGACCTCTATAGACCCCTCATATGACCTCTGTAGACCCCTCATATGACCTCTGTGGGCCCCTCATATGACCTCTATAGACCCCTCATATGACCTCTATAGACCCATCATATGACCTCTGTGGGCCCATCATATGACTTCTGTGGACCCCTCATATGACCTAGATGGATCCCTCATATGACCTAGATGGACCCCTCATATGACCTCTGTAGACCCCTCATATGACTTCTGTGGGTCCCTCATATGACCTCTGTGGGCCCCTAATATGACCTCTATAGACCCCTCATATGACCTCTATAGACCCCTCATATGACCTCTGTGGGCCCATCATATGACTTACGTGGGCCCCTCATATGACCTTGATGGACCTATGACCTTGATGGACGCCTCATATGACCTCTGTGGACCCCTCATATCTCCTCTGTGGGTCCCTTATATGACCTCTATAGACCCCTCATATGACCTGTATGGACCCCTCATGACCTCTTGGACCCCTCATATGACCTCTATTGACCCCTCATATGAACTCTGTGGGCCCCTCATATGACCTAGATGGACCCCTCATACGACCTCTATAGACTCCTCAAATCCCCTCTGTGGCCCCTCATATGACCTCTATGGACCCCTCATATCTCCTCTGTGGCCCCTCATATGACCTCTATGGACCCCTCATATCTCCTCTGTGGCCCCTCATATGACCTCTATGGACCCCTCATATCTCCTCTGTGGACCACTCATATGACTTCTGTGGGCCCCTCGTATGACCTCTATAGACCCCTCAAATCCCCTCTGTGGGCCCCTCATATGACCTCTATAGACCCCTCATATGACCTCTTTTGGTCCCTCATATGACCTCTATAGACCCCTATCACCTCTGTGGACCCTTCATATGATCTCTGTGGACACCTCATATGACCTCTATAGACTCCTCAAATTACCCCTCATACGACCTCTATGGACCACTCATATCACCTCTGTGGGCCCCACAAGTGTCATACAGACCCCCCCCAGGTTCTATAGATACCCCACATGTGCCATACAGACCCCCAGGTTCTATAGATACCCAACGTGTGCCATACAGACCCCCCAGATTCTATAGATACCCCAAATGTGCCATACAGACCCCCCAGGTTCTATAGATACCCCAAATGTACCATACAGACCCCCCAGGTTCTATAGATAATCACTGTGTGCCATACAGACCCCTCAGGTTCTATAGATACCCACCGTGTGCCATACAGACCCCTCAGGTTCTAAAGATACTCCCCATGTGCCATACAGACCCCCCAGGTTCTATAGATATCCCACGTGTCATGCAGACCCCACAGATTCTATAGATACCCCACATGTGGCAAGTGCCATACAGACCCCCTAAGTTCTTTAGAGACCCCACATGTGTCATACAGACCTCCTCCCCAGGTTCTATAGCTACCCCACATGTGTCATACAACCCCACAGATTCTATAGTTACCCCATGTGTCATACAGACCCCACAGGTTCTATAGATACCCCACATGTGTCATACAGACCATCAGGTTCTATAGATACCCCAGGTGTCATACAGACCCCCCAGGTTCTATAAATATCAGAAGTGTCCTGTATAAACCCGTGTGCGTTACATACCCCACATGTTTTGCCACATTTTGCTGGCAAACATTATTACTATGATGGTCAGAGGACCTCATTATTGCTATGGTGGTCAGAGGACCTCATTATTACTATGGTGGTCAGATCCTCCCATTATTACTATGATGGTCAGAGAACCTCATTTTTACTATGGTGGTCTGAAGATCCCTTTATTACTATGGTGGTCAGGGGATCCCCTTATTACTATGGTGGTAAGAGGATCCCATTATTACTATGGTGGTCAGAGGATCCCATTATTACTATGGTGGTCAGAGGACCTCATTATTACTATGGTGGTCAGAGGACCTCATTATTACTATGGTGGTCAGAGGACCTCATTATTACTTTGGTGCAGAGGATCTCATTATTAGTATGGTGGTCAGAGGGCCTCATTATTACTGTGGTGGTCAGAGGATCCCATTATTACAATGGTGGTCAGAGGACCTCATTTTTACTATGGTGCAGAGGATCTCATTATTAGTATGGTGGTCAGAGGGCCTCATTATTACTATGGTGGTCAGAGGATCCCGTTATGACTATGGTGGTCAGAGGACCTCATTATGACTATGGTGGTCAGAGGACCTCATTATGACTATGGTGGTCAGAGGACCTCATTATGACTATGGTGGTCAGAGGACCTCATTATGACTATGGTGGTCAGAGGACCTCATTATGACTATGGTGGTCAGAGGGCCTCGTTATTACTATGGTGGTCAGAGGGCCTCGTTATGACTATGGTGGTCAGAGGACCTCATTATGACTATGGTGGTCAGAGGACCTCATTATGACTATGGTGGTCAGAGGACCTCATTATGACTATGGTGGTCAGAGGACCTCATTATGACTATGGTGGTCAGAGGACCTCATTATGACTATGGTGGTCAGAGGACCTCATTATGACTATGGTGGTCAGAGGACCTCATTATGACTATGGTGGTCAGAGGACCTCATTATGACTATGGTGGTCAGAGGACCTCATTATGACTATGGTGGTCAGAGGACCTCATTATGACTATGGTGGTCAGAGGATCCCATTATTACTATGGTGGTCAGAGGACCTCATTATTACTATGGTGGTCAGAGGACCTCATTATTACTATGGTGGTCAGAGGACCTCATTATTACTTTGGTGCAGAGGATCTCATTATTAGTATGGTGGTCAGAGGGCCTCATTATTACTGTGGTGGTCAGAGGATCCCATTATTACAATGGTGGTCAGAGGACCTCATTTTTACTATGGTGCAGAGGATCTCATTATTAGTATGGTGGTCAGAGGGCCTCATTATTACTATGGTGGTCAGAGGATCCCGTTATGACTATGGTGGTCAGAGGACCTCATTATGACTATGGTGGTCAGAGGACCTCATTATGACTATGGTGGTCAGAGGACCTCATTATGACTATGGTGGTCAGAGGACCTCATTATGACTATGGTGGTCAGAGGACCTCATTATGACTATGGTGGTCAGAGGACCTCATTATGACTATGGTGGTCAGAGGGCCTCGTTATTACTATGGTGGTCAGAGGATCCCGTTATGACTATGGTGGTCAGAGGACCTCATTATGACTATGGTGGTCAGAGGACCTCATTATGACTATGGTGGTCAGAGGACCTCATTATGACTATGGTGGTCAGAGGACCTCATTATGACTATGGTGGTCAGAGGACCTCATTATGACTATGGTGGTCAGAGGACCTCATTATGACTATGGTGGTCAGAGGACCTCATTATGACTATGGTGGTCAGAGGACCTCATTATGACTATGGTGGTCAGAGGACCTCATTATGACTATGGTGGTCAGAGGACCTCATTATGACTATGGTGGTCAGAGGACCTCATTATGACTATGGTGGTCAGAGGACCTCATTATGACTATGGTGGTCAGAGGACCTCATTATGACTATGGTGGTCAGAGGACCTCATTATGACTATGGTGGTCAGAGGACCTCATTATGACTATGGTGGTCAGAGGACCTCATTATGACTATGGTGGTCAGAGGATCCTGTTATTATTATGCTGGTCAGAGGACCTCATTATTATTATTATGGGGGTAAAGAGCCTCATTAGAACTATAGTGGTCCAGGGATCTCTATTATTATGGTGGTCAAATGATCTCATTACTACAATGGTGACCAGAAGATCTCATTATCATTATTATTATTATGGTGGGCAAGGGATCTCATTTTAGCATTTTCAATATGGCAGCCTACATATTTCTCTCAGCGCCAATTCATTACCACTTCTGGTTACATCTTTGTTTTGGGTCAGGGACTTGAAAAGAATGAGATATCCCCTAAATTATAATGACGGTCAGGCAGAGAGGTCAGCGCTATTTTCCTCTCACCATAAGTTTCCTTCCATGGGGAATACTCAGAGTTCATCCCCTGCCTCCGCACCGCCCAGCTCCAAGCATTGAATGAATACAACATGCTAAAAATCAGAATCTTTAATATGTACTTATTTACATCCATCATTAATGCTCCCGAGTTAATTGCTATCTGGCTAATTAACAGGACGAGGAAGCAGTTGCTATCTACAGTGGGTAGGCTTTTTATATACATATATATTGCTTTCTTGGCTATTCAAATCTAGAGATAAAAAGGAGAATAGAGATGAAGAGATGGTCAGAGCAGCATACAGAAAAAGATGTGATAAAAAAAATAAAAAAAATGTACGCATAGTAAAAGAAGAGATATCAGAGCCTCACCCCCCCCCCCCCCCCCACAGGAAGAGTCCATCAGAGGGCGCCAGAGCCTCAGAAAAACTCCCCCCCCACAGGAAGAGTCCATCAGAGGACGCCAGAGCCTCAGAAAAACTCCCCCCACACAGGAAGAGTCCATCAGAGGGCGCCAGAGCCTCAAACTCCCCCCACACAGGAAGAGTCCATCAGAGGGCGCCAGAGCCTCAAACTCCCCCCACACAGGAAGAGTCCATCAGAGGACGCCAGAGCCTCAGAAAAACTCCCCCCACACAGGAAGGGTCCATCAGAGGGCGCCAGAGCCTCAGACAAACTCCCCCCACACAGGAAGAGTCCATCAGAGGACGCCAGAGCCTCAGACAAACTCCCCCCACACAGGAAGAGTCCATCAGAGGGCGCCAGAGCCTCAGAAAAACTCCCCCCACACAGGAAGAGTCCATCAGAGGGCGCCAGAGCCTCAGAAAAACTCCCCCCACACAGGAAGAGTCCATCAGAGGGCACCAGAGCCTCAGAAAAACTCCCCCCACACAGAAAGAGTCCATCAGAGGGCACCAGAGCCTCAGAAAAACTCCCCCCACACAGGAAGAGTCCATTAGAGGGCGCCAGAGCCTAAAACTCCCCCCACACAGGAAGAGTCCATCAGAGGGTGCCAGAGCCTCAGAAAAAAACTCCCCCCACACAGGAAGAGTCCATCAGAGGGCGCCAGAGCCTCAGAAAAACTCCCCCCACACAGGAAGAGTCCATCAGAGGACGCCAGAGCCTCAGAAAATCTCCCCCCACACAGGAACAGTCCATCAGAGGACGCCAGAGCCTCAGAAAAACTCCCCCTACACAGGAAGAGTCCATCAGAGGGCACCAGAGCCTCAGAAAAACTGCCCCCACACAGGAAGAGTCCATCAGAGGGCGCCAGAGCCTCAGAAAAACTCCCCCCACACAGGAAGAGTCCATCAGAGGGCGCCAGAGCCTCAAACTCCCCCCACACAGGAAGAGTCCATCAGAGGGCGCCAGAGCCTCAGACAAACTCCCCCCACACAGGAAGAGTCCATCAGAGGACGCCAAAGCCTCAGAAAAACTCCCCCCACACAGGAAGAGTCCATCCATCAGAGGGCGCCAGAGCCTCAGAAAAACTCCCCCCACACAGGAAGAGTCCATTAGAGGGCGCCAGAGCCTCAGAAAAAAACTCCCCCCACACAGGAAGAGTCCATCAGAGGGTGCCAGAGCCTCAGAAAAAAACTCCCCCCACACAGGAAGAGTCCATCAGAGGGCGCCAGAGCCTCAGAAAAAAACTCCCCCCACACAGGAAGAGTCCATCAGAGGGCGCCAGAGCCTCAGAAAAACTCCCCCCACATCTCATACAGGAAGAGGTCCGGTTTCCACTGGCAGGTCTATACTGAATTTGGTCATTTGTATTCTTACATCTGATTCAAGCACATTGTAGAGAAGACTTCTGTATGGGTTATCTAGGGATGAAGTGGAGATGCAGGTCATCCCCTACAGACATGTGTGTGTGTGTCAGGAGGCCACCCCCCGGTAGAGGGAAGACTTCACCATCTAGCCTACAGCTCGAGTCTACTGCAGGACTACCACGGTCCCAACCCCCTGAAACCAATGGGACTTTGATCTTCAGCAGCAGTTTGAGGTGATTAAAAAAAATTTCATATTTTACAGTTGGGAAAACAGAATCAGAAATTTTCTGAACACAAAAAAGAATTCAGGTAAAATAAAAGTCATGAAGTTGTACAGCAGGAGCCAGAGGTCTTCTTCAGTTGTGACCTCCATGGCGGGGGAGACCAGGACATTTCTTCACTAAATTAAAGAATGAAATCCTGGGAACCCCATGATGGGTTCCCCATCTCAGCCACCTATAGAAGGAGTCCATTCATTTACATATTTTTCCAGCGGCCTCTGCGTTTACGAGGAGTCAAATAGGAGAATCTCTTCCTCTTGTTGGGAGGAGGGGAGGTTGGAGGGCTCGGCTGTTCCTCTACAACATTTTGCTGCCCGCTTTCCTCTTCCTGGCCATTGTGATTTTCCTCCAACTCATAATTCACAGAACAAGGTTCAGATTCTGGTTCAGTCTTTGTAGGATAATATACGGGGTCGATCAGGCCAGAGGGAGCAGGCGATGGAGGCTGAGGAGGTATAAGAGGTAAGATGGCTGCCAGGACATTGGTCAAACGGTCCATGCTCTGACGCAGTGTGTAGGTCAGATGTCGAATTGCCTCTGCCGTTTCCTGCTGAGCTCGTAGCATGGCTACTGTAGGGTCATAGTGCTGGCTGACAGCCCCCGGAGAAAGCAGAGGAGAAGAGGACCCCGGAGGCATCGGTGCTGGAGAAGCCCCCTCAGATGGACCCGGTGAAGGACTTAGCTGGGGTAACTGCACAATGTGAAGCTGAGGTGTCGGGGATGAAGACTGCTTAGGCTGGAGAAGAAGTGGAGGGTCCGGCGGGCAGCAGGGGCCACTCAAGGAATTTTCTGCACTAGAAGAAGCCGGACCTGCTAGATGTAAGTCTGTGGGGGGAAACAGAAGTATGGTCAGCAGAATGTGGGGAGCACCAAACCCATTCATATTTCTACAAGTATGGAGGACAATCTATTGAAATAAAGGAACCTCCACTACAAGAGGGTCACCAGATTGTGGGGAGCACCAAACCCATTCATATTTCTAGAAGTATGGAGGACAATCTATTCAAATAATGGAACCTCCACTACAAGAGGGTCACCAGATTGTGGGGAGCACCAAACCCATTCATATTTCTACAAGTATGGAGGACAATCTATTGAAATAAAGGAACCTCCACTACAAGAGGGTCACCAGATTGTGGGGAGCACCAAACCCATTCATATTTCTAGAAGTATGGAGGACAATCTATTGAAGTAAAAGACTCAAGGAGGAGGGAGGAGAAGGGGGGGGAGGGGAGGTTGGAACGTTTAACCCCTTCAGCTCTGGTCCCTGTACACCCGATGGAGCACAGCAATAGCAAGCTAGATGATTGGGTGAGGAGTTTGTCCTGCTGGCGGTATGTGATGTCACAGAGGTGGGCGTGGCCTGGTAATGCGCTGACACATATATGCACATCTCTTACCGCAGCTGTTAAGGTAAAAAGATTCTCACCATAATCTATCCTCTGTATTAAGGTAAAAAAAAACCTTAAAAATAGTGGCTCACCCCGCCCCCCCCTAAATACTCACCTCACCCGAATCTCAGTCCAGCGCTGTGCACATCTGCAGCAGCTCTTCTCCCCTCCCCCCTGCTCTCACAGGATTGGCTGAGCCAATGGCTCTTGCTGCTGTCAGTCAAAACCTGAGAGCAGGGGGTGGGGCGGAGCTGGGCTGTGTGTCTGAACGGACGCAAACAGCCCGGCTTGGGATCGAGCACATGTGGGGGCACTTGTTGGGGGGAGCCAGGAGCGCCCTCGGGGGACCCCAGCAGTGGTGGATCGGGGCTGCTCTGTGCAAAACTATTAAATAGCAGGTAAGTATAAAATGTTTATTTTAATGATAATACAACAACAAAAACAAAACTGTATGGCTTTACAATCACTTTAAATGGGTCTTCTCCAGCACTGTGACCTCTCAGTCAGGAGGCAGTAGGAGGGGCTCCAGATCACATAACGGCCAATCACAGTAATCACATGATTGAGGAAACCCACCCACTGCCCCACAAAAAGATGAAGGTGCTACGCCGATATAATCCCCTTAAAGGGCCAGCAGAGAGGAGTGCAGCTAAAGATATAGATACATTGTGTATGTTCTTTTCTCAATATTGTCCTCCAATGTACCCAATATTCAATGTACTATGGTGGTCTGAGAGTTAGGGTATGGGGTGTTCTCCATAGGGTTGTCTTCTATAGAGTAGGAGTGAGGGTTGTCTTCTATAGCGTAAGGGGTGTTTTCTATAGTGTAAGGGTTAGGGTTGTCTTCTATCTATTGATGTACTATGGCGGTCAGAGGGTTATGGTTTTCTTCTATAGGGTAAGGGGTGTTCTCCAAAGGGTTGCCTTCTATAGGGTATGGCGTTAGGGTGGTCTTCTATAGGGTAAGGGCTGTTCTCCATAGGTTAGGATTAGGGTTGTCTTCTATAGGGTAGGGGTGTTCTCCATAGGGCTAGGGTCATATTCTATAGGGTAGGGGGTTAGGGTGGTCTTCTATAGGGTAAGGGGTTAGGATTAGGGTTGTCTTTTTAAGGGTAAAGGGTGTTCTCCATAGGGTTAGGATAAGGGTTGTCTTCTATAGGGTAAGGTCTGTTCTACATAGGGTTATAGATAGGGGGTTAGAATTAGGGCTGTCTTCTATAGGGTAGGGGGTGTTCTCCATAGGGTTGGGATTAGGGTTGTCTTCTATAGGGTAAGGGGTGTTCTCTATAGTGTAAGGGTTAGGGTTGTCTTCTACAGGGGTAGGGTATTAGGGATGCCTTCTATAGGGTGGGGGGGTAGGATTAGGGTTCTCTTCTATAGGGTAGGGGGTGAGAATTGGGATTCTCTTCTATAGGGTAATGGCTGTCCTACATAGGGTTAGGGTTGTATTTTTTAGAGTAAGGTCTGCCCTCCATAGGGTTAGGATTAGGCTTGTCTTCTATATGGTAAGATCTGTCCTCCCAGGGTTAGGGATGTCTTCTATAAAGATAGGGGGTGTTCTCCATAGGGTTGTCTTCTATAGGGGTAGGGGGGTTAGGACTAGGGTTGTCTTCTATAGCATTGGGGGGGGGGTAGGATTAGGGTTGTCTTCTATAGGGGTAGGGCTGTCCTCTATAGGGTAGGGAGTGTCCTCCATAAGGTTAGGGTTGTCTTCTATAGGGGTAGGGGTTTCCTCCATAGGGTTAGGGTAGGGGTTAGGGTTGTCTTCATATTTGGTAAATGTCTTCTATCCATCTGTACACTCTACTGAACTGATATTGCTGTATCATATTTGGTAAATGTCTTCTGCTGCCATATCTTTAAACTTCTATATTTCATGCTAGCTCTATAACAACCTCACTGCAATAGGAATATTACTGGTGATTGATTCTCAACCCCATTTGGCTGAGTGATGAAGAGAGGTAATTAGCCTGTGTCTGGTCTGGTATTGGCCATCTCCTCTCCCATATTCAGGTGTCTCAAATCAGACCCAATAATGACCAATAGAGAAATGCATGGCTGCTCAGTCTCCCTATAAATTTAAAGCAGCCTATGGGGTGGCGCAGACACCATGGCTCTTTCCAGAGTGGCTCTGTCACGAGCGGCTCTGTCACGAGCGGCTCTGTCACGAGCGATGTGAAGTTTCTCCGCCGCAGTTTAACTAAAGCTGGATGAAGATACAAGAACTCTTCTCCACTCTGCAAGACGACAAGCAAACCAGTATTTGACATTTATTATATATGAAGTCAGATTCGCACTCTCTATCCACTAACATGGTCCTCATTCTCTTCCTTCTCACATTGGTGTCTTCTATCCTCAAATTATCCTTACTCTACCCCTCCTCCTCTACCCTGCAGCAATCATATCACCCTCACTCCTACCCTCTCCCTACTACTGCACCCATCATCTCCTGCATTTGCTGCCCCACATGCTGACATAAACACAAGGGTCACTAGACACGTGGGTTCATGCACATCCCACTCCCATCTTGCCTTCCTCGCCCTCCTCCTCCTCCTCCTAGTCTCAGGTGACATTTCTCCTAATCCTGGTCCACCATTTTCCAACTGCAAGCCACATATCCAATAGCCCTCCCCCTCTGGAAACCACCGCAATCCACTCAGTTTAATTTCTATCCCCCTGCTTCCTCAAAGCAGCCCACCAATCTCATGCGCCCTTTGGAACGCCCCCTCCATCTGTACCAAGCCAACAGCTGTACATGACCTCCTCATCTCTCATGGCTTGAACATACTCGCCATAACAGAAACCTGGATTCAAAATTTTGACTCAGCTTCTCCTGCTGCCCTCTCCCATGGTGGTCTTCATTGGACTCACTGCCCCAGACCCAACAGACAGAAAGGAGGTGGAGTTGGATTCCTTCTATCCCCACAAAGCACCTTCCTATCCCTCTCTTCTTTCTAGATGCACTGTATTCGTCTGTTTTCTCCCATTTCTCTGAGGACTGCAGCAATTTATCGGCCTCCAGGACCGGTATCGCGCTTTTTTGATGACTTTGCTGCCTGGCTACCCTACTTTCTCTCCTCTGAAACACCAGCGATCATTCTTGGTGAAATCAACATTCCCATCAATGTTAACAGCCCAACTACAGCTCAACTTCTCGACTTAACCTCATCTTTTGACCTAACCCAATGGACACATACTTCCACTCACTCCAATGGTAATACCCTTGACCTCGTATTCTCCCATCTCTGCAACCCTGGCAACCTCACCAACACCCCCTTTCCTCTATCTGATCACAACCTCATTACTTTCACTGTATCCTTGCCTCCAACCACCCATCCCTCCAAGCAGCAAACAATTACTTGTAGGAACCTTCGCCACTTTAACCCTTCTCTTCTCTATTCTGTTACTGACCACCTATATGACATAATCTCTCCCCTGTCCTGTCCTGACCTGGCCACTTCTGTCTACAACAGTTCACTCTCATCATCACTAGATGCACTTGCTCCTCTAACCACACGCAGAATCAGACCCCGACCGTTACAACCCTGGCAAACCGACAACACTAGAAATCTCAAGAGACATTGCCGTGCTCTTGAACGACTGTGGCGTAAAACCAAATGTCTGCAGGACTTCACCCTATATAAATCTGCCCTTCTAAAATACAATTCATGCCTCCCTGCTGCCAAACAAGCCTACTTTGTCTCTTATTAATACCTTGTCATCCAGTCCCCGTCGGCTCTTCTCAACCTTTAACTCTCAGCTTCGTCCTCCACCCCCCTCTACCCACTAACTCACTCACTGCCCAAGAGATTGCCAATCACTTCAAAGACAAGATCGATGCAATTCGTGAGGACATCTCCACTGTGCGTACGTCTTCCCCACCCATCATACCTTGCCTAACACCATATTCAACACTCTCCTCTTTTGAATTGGCTACTACTGAAGAGGTTACAAAACTTTTCTCAGATGCCTACCTAACCAATTGTCCCCTGGATCGTGTTCCCTCACAACTACTACGGTCACCCTCTTCTTCTATCCTACGTTCCCTCACCCACATCTTCAATCTCTCCCTCTCTAGTGGCACCTTCCCCTCCCCTCTAAAACATGCGCAGATCACTCCCATACTTAAAAAGCCCCCACTGGACCCCACCAACCTGAACAATTAAGACCCATCTCATTGCTCCCATTCATCTCTAAACTTCTAGAACGCTTAGTCTACCACCCTCTTAGCTCCTACCTCAGTGAAAATAACCTTCTTGACCTCTTAGGCTGCATTCACACCTGAGCGTAGCGTTTTTGAGCGTTTCTTCCGGCGTTTTTAGGGACTTAGGAGCTAAATTGAGGAAAAGGACCTCCAAGGTAGTATTCTCAGGAATACTACCGGTACATCGAGCCACACCAGAAAGGAAGAGGGAGATTAGGGAAGTAAACAAGTGGCTGAAGAGCTGGTGTAGTAAGGAGGGGTTTGGGTTCCTGGAGGACTGGGCCGACTTCTCAGTTGGTAACCGGTACTATAGAAGGGACGGACTGCACCTAAATGAGGAGGGTGCAGATCTGCTGGGAATGAAGATGGCCAAAAAGTTAGAGGGGTTTTTAAAACTAGGCGATGGGGGGGAGGGTCCAGAGACAGTGATAGCCAGCGCGGAAGATATTCCAGAGGCTAGTATTGGGGGCATTAGTGGTAGGTTAACCAAAGCACAAAAACACAAGGTGAGTATAGTAGCAAGTCCTAGTTGCAATCTCGAAACACCCAATACGAGGACAATATGCGACCGGTCTAAACTATGTGGCATGTTCACCAATGCCAGGAGCATGGCGGACAAGATGGGTGAACTAGAGATACTGTTGTACGAGGAGGATTTGGATTTTGTGGGAATTTCAGAGACCTGGTTCAACAGCTCTCATGATTGGCTGGCAAACATTCAAGGGTATACCCTATACCGCAAGGATAGAGAGGGTAAAAAAGGGGGAGGGGTATGCCTATATATCAAGAATAATGTACAAGTGAATGTGAGAGATGACATCACTGAGGGAGCTAGAGAGGAGGTGGAATCCTTATGGGTAGAGCTCCAAAGGGATGAAGCTAAGGGGAAAATAATACTGGGAGTATGCTATAGGCCCCCAAACCTGAGGGAGGAAGTGGAGACGGATCTCCTATCACAAATTGGATTAGCAGCAAGAATGGGAAGTGTTATCATAATGGGGGATTTTAATTATCCAGACATAGACTGGGCGGAGGGAACCGCACATTCATTTAAGGCTCGCCAGTTCCTTAATGTCTTGCAGGACAATTTTATGGGTCAGATGGTAGACGCACCAACTAGAAATAAAACATTACTGGATCTACTGATTACCAACAATACAGACCTGATCACGGATGTGGAAATGCGGGGCAATTTAGGTAACAGCGATCACAGGTCAATTAGTTTCAGTATAAATCACACAAATAGGAAACATGAAGGGAACACAAAGACACTGAATTTCAAAAGAGCCAACTTCCCTAAACTACAAACCTTGCTAAAAGGCATAAACTGGGATAAAATATTAGAAACAAAGAATACGGAGGAGAGATGGGTTTGCTTTAAGAGCATATTAAATAAGGGCATTAGCCAATGTATCCCACTGGGTAATAAATTTAAAAGAGCGAACAAAAGTCCTGGATGGCTTAACTCCAATGTAAAAATGCATATAAAAGCAAAGGAGAAGGCCTTCAAAAAATACAAGGTTGAGGGATCATCCTCAGCATTCAGACTTTATAAAGAATGCAATAAGAAATGTAAGCGTGCAATTAGGACAGCTAAGATAGAACATGAAAGACACATAGCGGAGGAGAGCAAAAAAAATCCCAAGAAATTCTTTAAGTATGTAAACAGTAAAAAAGGGAGGACAGACCATATTGGCCCCATAAAGAATGAGGAAGGACATCTGGTTACAAAGGATGGGGAGATGGCGAAGGTATTGAATTTATTCTTCTCCTCAGTCTTCACGAGTGAATCGGGGGGCTTCAGTAACCAAAACTGCAGTGTTTATCCTCATGACACAACACAGGAAGCACCTACATGGTTAACAGAGGACGGAATTAAAATTAGACTTGAGAAACTTAACATTAATAAATCACCGGGACCAGATGGCTTGCATCCGAGGGTACTTAGGGAACTCAGTCAAGTGATTGCCAGACCGTTGTTCCTAATTTTTACAGATAGTCTACTGACTGGAATGGTACCAGCTGATTGGAGAAAAGCCAATGTAGCACCAATATTTAAAAAGGGCCCAAAATACATCCCTGGGAATTACAGACCAGTTAGCCTAACATCGATAGTATGTAAACTCTTGGAGGGGATGATAAGGGACTATATACAGGATTTTAGTAATACGTACGATATCATTAGCAGTAATCAGCATGGATTCATGAAGAATCGTTCTTGCCAAACCAATCTATTAACCTTCTATGAGGAGGTGAGTTGCCATCTAGATAAAGGAAGGCCTGTAGACGTGGTGTATCTGGATTTTGCAAAAGCATTTGACACAGTTCCCCATAAACGTTTACTGTACAAAATAAGGTCTGTTGGCATGGACCATAGGGTGAGTACATGGATTGAAAACTGGCTACAAGGGCGAGTTCAGAGGGTGGTGATAAATGGGGAGTACTCAGAATGGTCAGGGGTGGGTAGTGGGGTGCCCCAGGGTTCTGTGCTGGGACCAATCCTATTTAATTTGTTCATAAACGATCTGGAGGATGGGATAAACAGTTCAATCTCTGTATTTGCAGACGATACTAAGCTAAGCAGGGCAATAACTTCTCCGCAGGACGTGGAAACCTTGCAAAAAGACCTGAACAAATTAATGGGGGAGGGGCGACTACATGGCAAATGAGGTTCAATGTAGAAAAATGTAAAATAATGCATTTGGGTGGCAAAAATCTGAAGTCAATCTATAGACTGGGGGAGAACCTCTGGGGGAATCTAGGATGGAGAAGGACCTGGGGGTCCTAGTGGATGATAGGCTCAGCAATGGCATGCAATGCCAAGCTGCTGCTAACAAAGCAAACAGAATATTGGCATTAAAAGGGGGATCAACTCCAGAGATAAAACGATAATTCTCCCGCTCTACAAGACTCTGGTCCGGCCGCACCTAGAGTATGCGGTCCAGTTCTGGGCACCAGTCCTCAGGAAGGATGTACTGGAAATGGAGCGAGTACAAAGAAGGGCAACAAAGCTAATAAAGGGTCTGGAGGATCTTAGTTATGAGGAAAGGTTGTGAGCTCTGAACTTATTCTCTCTGGAGAAGAGACGCTTGAGAGGGGATATGATTTCAATTTACAAATACCGGACTGGTGACCCCTCAATAGGGATAAAACTTTTTCGCAGAAGAGAGTTTACCAAGACTCGTGGCCACTCATTACAATTAGAAGAAAAGAGGTTTAATCTTAAACTACGTAGAGGGTTCTTTACTGTAAGAGCGGCAAGGATGTGGAATTCCCTTCCACAGGCGGTGGTCTCAGCGGGGAGCATTGATAGCTTCAAGAAACTATTAGATAAGCACCTGAATGACCACAACATACAGGGATATATAATGTAATACTGACACATAATCACACACATAGGTTGGACTTGATGGACTTGTGTCTTTTTTCAACCTCACCTACTATGTAACTATGTAACTATGTTTTGTCGCGTGTTTCTTTGGGCATATTTGTGCGTTTCCATGCAGCGTTGTCCGGCGTTTTTGAGCTTTGGCATTTTTTTTATTAGCCAATAGGAAAAATGATCATCCGTTTCATCATTTGTTGCTATGTTGTTAGATTTTGTCATCTGCTTCCTGCTCCAAAAATGCCCAAATCTGCCCGATTCGCGCGACAAAAAAGGGTCCAGAACTTGTTTGAGCTTCAGGCGACATGGAGTGGAGATGTGAACCATCTCTATAGAGAATAATGGATTTTTTCCCCTCAAGCGTTTTGTAGCTTCAGGCTTCAAGCTACAAAACGCTCAGGTGTGAATGGGCTCTTACAGTCTGGCTTTAGCTCGCTTGCAACACTCCACAGAAACTGCCTTACTAAAACTCACTAACGATTTACTAACCGCTAAAACCCACAGCCAGTACTCCATACTCCTACTACTTGTCCTCTCTGCGGCCTTTGATACTGTTGACCACCCGCTCCTTCTCAATAAACTCCATTCCCTTGGCCTCCGAGATTCTTCTCTATCCTGGTTCTCTGCCTATCACAGCGTTCCTTCAGTGTCACCTACAACTCTGTCTCCTCCTCTCCATTGCCCCTTTCTGTGGGGGTCCCCCAAGGCTCTGTTCTTGGACCCCTTCTTTTCTCTATCTACATCTCCTCCCTCGGTCACTTCATAATCGCCCACGACTTCCGGTACCACTTATACGCCAATGACACCCAAATCTATCCGTCTACTCCTCACCTCACTCCTTCAGTCTCCTCTCCATTACTAACTTACTAACTGACATATCAGCATGGATGTCCCACCACTTCCTCCAACTAAATCTCTCTAAAACTGAGCTATTATTATTCCCCCCCTCCCCCCAAACCCCCCTCATCCGTGCCCCCCTGCATGACTTCTCTATCAAAATCAACAATGCAACCATCAGTCCCTCCCCTCACACCAGGGTACTCGGTGTAATCCTAGACTCTGACCTCTCCTTCCAGCCCCAAATCCAATCGTTGTCAAAAGTTTGAAGAAGTCACCTCCGTAACATCTCTAAACCACGCCCCTTTTTATCAAATGAAACCACCAAACTCCTCATTCACTCCCTTCTCATTGGCTGCCTCTCCATAGGCTCCTCCCCTCTTCAGTCTATCATGAATGCTGCTGCCAGACTTATCCACCTTACCAACCGCTCAGTGTCTTCCAACCCTTTCCTCCAATCCCTACACTGGTCTCCATTCAGTGTCTGCCAACCCTCTCCTCCAATCCCTACACTGGTCTCCATTCAGTGTCTGCCAACCCTCTCCTCCAATCCCTACACTGGTCTGCATTCAGTGTCTGCCAACCCTCTCCTCCAATCCCTACACTGGTCTGCATTCAGTGTCTGCCAACCCTCTCCTCCAATCCCTACACAGGTCTCCATTCAGCGTCTGCCAACCCTCTCCTCCAATCCCTACACTGGTCTCCATTCAGTGTCTACCAACCCTCTACTCCAATCCCTACACTGGTCTCCATTCAGTGTCCGCCAACCCTCTCCTCCAATCCCTACACTGGTCTCCATTCAGTGTCTACCAACCCTCTACTCCAATCCCTACACTGGTCTCCATTCAGTGTCTTCCAACCCTCTCCTCCAATCCCTACACTGGTCTCCATTCAGTGTCTGCCAACCCTCTCCTCCAATCCCTACACTGGTCTCCATTCAGTGTCTGCCAACCCTCTCCTCCAATCCCTACACTGGTCTCCATTCAGTGTCTACCAACCCTCTACTCCAATCCCTACACTGGTCTCCATTCAGTGTCTTCCAACCCTCTCCTCCAATCCCTACACTGGTCTCCATTCAGTGTCTGCCAACCCTCTCCTCCAATCCCTACACTGGTCTCCATTCAGTGTCTGCCAACCCTCTCCTCCAATCCCTACACTGACCTCCATTCAGTGTCTGCCGACCCTCTCCTCCAATCCCTACACTGGTCTCCATTCAGTGTCTGCCAACCCTCTCCTCCAATCCCTACACTGGTCTCCATTCAGTGTCTGCCATCCCTCTCCTCCAATCCCTACACTGGTCTCCATTCAGTGTCTGCCAACCCTCTCCTCCAATCCCTACACTGGTCTCCATTCAGTGTCTGCCAACCCTCTCCTCCAATCCCTACACTGGTCTCCATTCAGTGTCTGCCAACCCTCTCCTCCAATCCCTACACTGACCTCCATTCAGTGTCTGCCAACCCTCTCCTCCAATCCCTACACTGACCTCCATTCAGTGTCTGCCAACCCTCTCCTCCAATCCCTACACTGACCTCCATTCAGTGTCTGCCAACCCTCTCCTCCAATCCCTACACTGGTCTCCATTCAGTGTCTGCCAACCCTCTCCTCCAATCCCTACACTGGTCTCCATTCAGTGTCTGCCAACCCTCTCCTCCAATCCCTACACTGGTCTCCATTCAGTGTCTGCCACCCCTCTCCTCCAATCCCTACACTGACCTCCATTCAGTGTCTGCCAACCCTCTCCTCCAATCCCTACACTGACCTCCATTCAGTGTCCGCCATCCCTCTCCTCCAATCCCTACACTGACCTCCATTCAGTGTCTGCCAACCCTCTCCTCCAATCCCTACACTGGTCTCCATTCAGTGTCTTCCAACCCTCTCCTCCAATCCCTACACTGACCTCCATTCAGTGTCTTCCAACCCTCTCCTCCAATCCCTACACTGGTCTCCATTCAGTGTCTGCCAACCCTCTCCTCCAATCCCTACACTGGTCTCCATTCAGTGTCCGCCAACCCTCTCCTCCAATCCCTACACTGGTCTCCATTCAGTGTCCTCCAACCCTCTCCTCCAATCCCTACACTGGTCTCCATTCAGTGTCCGCCAACCCTCTCCTCCAATCCCTACACTGGTCTCCATTCAGTGTCTGCCAACCCTCTCCTCCAATCCCTACACTGGTCTCCATTCAGTGTCTGCCATCCCTCTCCTCCAATCCCTACACTGGTCTCCATTCAGTGTCTGCCATCCCTCTCCTCCAATCCCTACACTGGCTCCCAATCACCCAGCAAATTAAATTCAAAATACTAACCACAGCCTAACCTACAAAGCCATTCACAACTCTGCCCTGAGCTCCATCACCAATCTTGTCTCCAAATATCACCCAAATCCTCCTCTCCGCTCTTCTCAAGACCTCCTACTCTCAAGCTCTCTCGTCTCCTCCTCTCATGCTCATCTCCAGGATTTCTCCAGAGCCTCTCCCATCCTCTGGAACTCAATACCTCCACCTGTCTATCCCCTACTCTTCTACCTTCAGGTGATCCCTGAAAACTCATCTCTTCAGGAAAGCCGATCACATTCCCAACTCATCTCCTCCCACTTCCATCAGCTCATTCCCCACAGTGACAACCTTTTGTACCACCTACCCCACCCTATTAGATTGTAAGCTCTTCTGAGCAGGGCCCTCCTAATCCTCTTGTATTTTATTGTATTATAACTGGATTGTCTCCCTTTTATATTGTAAAGTGCTGTGTAAACTGTTGGCGCCACATAAATCCTGTATAATAATAATATTATTATAAGGGTTTGGGTTTTCTTATATAGGGTTAGGGGTGTCCTCCATAGGGTAGGATTGTCTTGTATAGGGTAAAGGGTGTCCTCGGTGGGGTTGTCTTCTATAGGGGTAGGGGTTAGGGTTGTCTTCTATAGGGGTTTCCTCCACAGGGTAGGGGTTAAGGTTATCTTCTATAGGGGTTTCCTCCATAGGGTAGGGGGTAGAGTTGTCTTCTATAGGGGTTTCCTCCATGGGGTAGGGGTTAGGGTTGTCTTCTATAGGGGTATCCTCCATAGGGTCGGGGTTAGTGTTGTCTTCTATAGGGATTTCTTCCATAGGGTAGGGGTTATTGTTGTCTTCTATAGGGGTAGGGGTTTCCTCCATAGGGGTAGGGGTTAGCGTTGTCTTCTATTGGGGTTTCCTCCATAGGGTAGGGGTTAGGGTTGTCTTCTATAGGGGTGTCCTCCATAGGGTAGGGGTTAGGGTTGTCTTCTATAGGGGTTTCCACCATAGGGTAGGGGTTAGGGTTGTCTTCTATAGGGGTGTCCTCCATAGGGTCGGGGTTAGGGATGTCTTCTATAGGGGTAGGGGTTTCCTCCATAGGGTATGGGTTATGGTTGTCTTCTATAGGGTTAGGGGTTTCCTCCATAGGATAGGGGTTAGGGTTGTCTTCTATAGGGGTAGGGGTTTCCTCCATAGGGTTAGGGTTGTGTTCTATAGGAGTTTCCGCCGTAGGGTAGGGGTTAGGGTTGTCTTCTATAGGGGTAGGGGTTTCCTCCATAGGGGTAAGGGCAATGTTCTATGGAGGAGACACCTCTACCCCTATAGGAGTAGGGATTAGGGTTGTCTTCTATAGGGGTTTCCACCATAGGGAAGGGGTTAGGGTTGTCTTCTATAGGAGTAGGGGTTTCCTTCATAGGGGAGGGGTTAGGGATGTCTTCTATAGGGGTAGAGGTTTCCACCATAGGGTAGGGGTTAGGGTTGTCCTCTATAGGGGTAGGGGTTTCCTCCATAGGGTTAGGGCTGTCTTCTATAGGGGTAGGTGTGTCTCCTCCATAGGGGTAGGGGTTAGGGTTGTCTTCTATAGGGGTTTCCTCCATAGGGTAGGGGTTAGGGTTGTCTTCTATAGGAGTAGGGGTTTCCTTCATAGGGTAGGGGTTAGGGTTGTCTTCTATAGGGGTAGAGGTTTCCACCATAGGGTAGGGGTTTCCTCCATAGGGTTAGGGTTGTGTTCTATAGGAGTTTCCGCCATAGGGTAGGGGTTAGGGTTGTCTTCTATAGGGGTAGGGGTTTCCTCCATAGGGGTAGGGGTTAGGACAATGTTCTATGGAGGAGACACCTCTACCCCTATAGGAGTAGGGATTAGGGTTGTCTTCTATAGGGGTTTCCACCATAGGGAAGGGGTTAGGGTTGTCTTCTTTGGAGTAGGGGTTTCCTTCATAGGGTAGGGGTTAGGGTTGTCTTCTATAGGGGTAGAGGTTTCCACCATAGGGTAGGGGTTAGGGTTGTCCTCTATAGGGGTAGGGGTTTCCTCCATAGGGTTAGGGCTGTCTTCTATAGGGGTAGGTGTGTCTCCTCCATAGGGGTAGGGGTTAGGGTTGTCTTCTATAGGGGTAGAGGTTTCCTTCATAGGGTAGGGGTTAGGGTTGTCTTCTATAGGGGTAGAGGTTTCCACCATAGGGTAGGGGTTTCCTCCATAGGGTTAGGGCTGTCTTCTATAGGGGTAGGTGTGTATCCTCCATAGGGGTAGGGGTTAGGGTTGTCTTCTATAGGGGTAGGGGTTAGGGTTGTCTTCTATAGGGGTTTCCTCTATAGGGTAGGCGCTAGGGTTGTCTTCTATAGGGGTTTCCTCCATAGGGTAGGGGTTAGGGTTGTCTTCTATAGGGGTTTCTTCCATAGGGAAGGGGTTAGGGTTGTCTTCTATAGGAGTAGGGGTTTCCTTCATAGGGTAGGGGTTAGGGTTGTCTTCTATAAGGGTTTCCTCCATAGGGAAGGGGTTAGGGTTGTCTTCTATAGGAGTAGGGGTTTCCTTCATAGGGTAGGGGTTAGGGTTGTCTTCTATAGGGGTAGAGGTTTCCACCATAGGGTAGGGGTTAGGGTTGTCCTCTATAGGGGTAGGGGTTTCCTCCATAGGGTTAGGGCTGTCTTCTATAGGGGTAGGTGTGTCTCCTCCATAGGGGTAGGGGTTAGGGTTGTCTTCTATAGGGGTTTCCTCCATAGGGTAGGGGTTAGGGTTGCTGCCATAGGGTAGGGGTTAGGGTTGTCTTCTATAGGGGTTTCTTCCATAGGGTAGGGGTTAGGGTTGTCTTCTATAGGGGTAGAGGTTAGGGCTTTCTTCTATAGGTGTTTCCTCCATAGGTGTAGGGGTTAGGGTGGTCTTCTATAGGGGTAGGGGTTAGGGTTGTCTTCTATAGGGGTAGGGGTTTCCTTCATAGGGTAGGGGTTAGGGTTGTCTTCTATAGGGGTAGGGGTTTCTTCCATAGGGTTAGGTTTGTCTTCTATAGGAGTAGGGGTGTCGCCTCCATAGGGGTAGGGGTTAGGGTTGTCTTCTATAGGGGTTTCTTCCATAGGGTAGGGGTTAGGGTTGTCTTCTATAGGCGTTTCCTCCATAGGTGTAGGGGTTAGGGTGGTCTTCTACAGGGGTAGGGGTTAGGGTTGTCTTCTATAGGGGTTAGGGTTGTCTTCTATAGGGGTTTCCTCCATAGGGGTAGGGGTTAGGGTTGTCTTCTATAGGGGTTTCCTCCGTAGGGGTTAGGGTTGTCTTCTATAGGGGTAGGGGTTAGGGTTGTCTTCTATTGGTGGTTTCTTCCATAGAGGTAGGGGTTAGGGTTGTCTTCTATAGGGGTAGGGGCAAGGGTTGTCTTTTATAGGGGTTAGGGTTGTCTTCTATAGGGGTTTCCTCCATAGGGTAGGGGTTAGGGTTGTCTTCTATAGGGGTTTCCTCCATGGGGGTAGGGGTTAGGGTTGTCTTCTATAGGGGTTTCCTCCGTAGGGGTTAGGGTTGTCTTCTATAGGGGTTTCCTCCGTAGGGGTTAGGGTTGTCTTCTATAGGGGTTTCCTCCGTAGGGGTTAGGGTTGTCTTCTATAGGGGTAAGGGTTAGGGTTGTCTTCTATTGGTGGTTTCTTCCATAGAGGTAGGGGTTAGGGTTGTCTTCTATAGGGGTAGGGGCAAGGGTTGTCTTCTATAGGGGTTTCCTCCATAGGGTAGGGGTTAGGGTTGTCTTCTATAGGGGTTTCCTCCATAGGGTAGGGGTTAGGGTTGTCTTCTATAGGAGTAGGGGTTTCCTCCATAGGGTAGGGGTTAGGGTTGTCTTCTATAGGGGTTTCCACCATAGGGAAGGGGTTAGGGTTGTCTTCTATAGGGGTAGAGGTTTCCACCATAGGGTAGGGGTTAGGGTTGTCCTCTATAGGGGTAGGGGTTTCCTCCATAGGGTTAGGGTTGTCTTCTATAGGGGTAGGTGTGTCTCCTCCATAGGGGTAGGGGTTAGGGTTGTCTTCTATAGGAGTAGGGTTTTCCTCCATAGGGAAGGGGTTAGGGTTGTCTTCTATAGGAGTAGGGGTTTCCTTCATAGGGTAGGGGTTAGGGTTGTCTTCTATAGGGGTAGAGGTTTCCACCATAGGGTAGGGGTTAGGGTTGTCCTCTGTAGGGGTAGGGGTTTCCTCCATAGGGTTAGGGCTGTCTTCTATAGGGGTAGGTGTGTCTCCTCCATAGGGGTAGGGGTTAGGGTTGTCTTCTATAGGGGTTTCCTCCACAGGGTAGGGGTTAGGGTTGTCTTCTATAGGGGTAGAGGTTTCCACCATAGGGTAGGGGTTAGGGTTGTCCTCTATAGGGGTAGGGGTTTCCTCCATAGGGTTAGGGCTGTCTTCTATAGGGGTAGGTGTGTCTCCTCCATAGGGGTAGGGGTTAGGGTTGTCTTCTATAGGAGTAGGGGTTTCCTTCATAGGGTAGGGGTTAGGGTTGTCTTCTATAGGGGTAGAGGTTTCCACCATAGGGTTAGGGCTGTCTTCTATAGGGGTAGGTGTGTCTCCTCCATAGGGGTTAGGGTTGTCTTCTATAGGGGTTTCCTCCATAGGGTAGAGGTTAGGGTTGCCTTCTATAGGGGGTTTCCGCCACAGGGTAGGGGTTAGGGTTGCTACCATAGGGTAGGGGTTAGGGTTGTCTTCTATAGGGGTAGGGGTTTCCTTCATAGGGTAGGGGTTAGGGTTGTCTTCTATAGGGGTTTCTTCCATAGGGGTTAGGGTTGTCTTCTATAGGGGTTTCCTCCATAGGGTAGGGGTTAGGGTTGTCTTCTATAGGGGTTTCCTCCATAGGGTAGGGGTTAGGGTTGTCTTCTATTGGTGGTTTCTTCCATAGAGGTAGGGGTTAGGGTTGTCTTCTATATGGGTAGGGGCAAGGGTTGTCTTCTATAGGGGTTTCCTCTATAGGGTAGGCGCTAGGGTTGTCTTCTATAGGGGTTTCCTCCATAGGGGTTAGGGTTGTCTTCTATAGGGGTTTCCTCCATAGGGTTAGGGTTGTCTTCTATAGGGATAGGGGTTAGGGTTGTCTTCTATAGGGGTATGGTTAGGGTTGTCTTCTATAGGGGTAGGGGTCAGGGTTGTCTTCTATAGGGGTTTCCCCCATAGAGTTAGGGTTGTCTTCTATAGGGGTAGGGGTTAGGGTGGTCTTCTATAGGGGTTTCCTCCAGAGGGTTAGGGTTGTCTTCTATAGGGGTTTCCTCCAGAGGGTTAGGGTTGTCTTCTATAGGGGTTTCCTCCATAGGGGTAGGGTTGTCTTCTATAGGGGCTTCCTCCGTAGGGGTTAGGGATGTCTTCTATAGGGTAGGGGTTAGGGTTGTCTTCTATTGGTGGTTTCTTCCATAGAGGTAGGGGTTAGGGTTGTCTTCTATAGGGGTAGGGGCAAGGGTTGTCTTTTATAGGGGTTAGGGTTGTCTTCTATAGGGGGTTCCTCTATAGGGTAGGTGCTAGGGTTGTCTTCTATAGGGGGTTCCTCCATAGGGGTAGGGTTGTCTTCTATATGGTTAGGGTTTGGGGTTGTCTTCTATAGGGGTAAGGGTGGTCTTCTATAGGGGTTTCCTCCATAGGGTTGTCTTCTATAGGGGTTAGGGTGGTCTTCTATAGGGGTTTCCTCCATAGGGTTAGGGTTGTCTTCTATAGGGGTAGAGGTTAGGGTTGTCTTCTATAGGCGTTTCCTCCATAGGGGTAGGGGTTAGGGTTGTCTTCTATATGGGTAGGGGTTAGGGTTGTCTTCTATAGGGGTTTCCTCCATAGGGGTAGGGTTGTCTTCTATATGGGTAGGGGTTCGGGTTGTCTTCTATAGGGGTAGAGGTTAGGGTTGTCTTCTATAGGCGTTTCCTCCATAGGGGTAGGGGTTAGGGTTGTCTTCTATATGGGTAGGGGTTCGGGTTGTCTTCTATAGGGGTAGAGGTTAGGGTTGTCTTCTATAGGCGTTTCCTCCATAGGGGTAGGGGTTAGGGTTGTCTTCTATAGGCGTTTCCTCCATAGGGTAGGGGTTAGGGTTGTCTTCTATAGGGGTGTCCTCCATAGGGTAGGGGTTAGGGTTGTCTTCTATAGGGGTTTCCGCCACAGGGTTAGGGTTGCCTTCTATAGGGGTAGGGGTTGTCTTCTATAGGGGTGTCCTCCATAGGGTAGGGGTTAGGGTTGCCTTCTATAGGGGTGTCCTCCATAGGGTAGGGGTTAGGGTTGTCTTCTATAGGGGTTTCCGCCACAGGGTTAGGGTTGTCTTCTATAGGGGTAGGGGTTAGGGTGGTCTTCTATAGGGGTAGGGGTTATGATTGTCTTCTATAGGGGTAGGGGTTATGGTTGTCTTCTATAGGGGTGTCCTCCATAGGGTAGGGGTTAGGGTTGCCTTCTATAGGGGTAGGGGTTAGGGTTGCCTTCTATAGGGGTAGGGGTTATGGTTGTCTTCTATAGGGGTAGGGGTTATGGTTGTCTTCTATAGGGGTAGGGGTTAGGGTGGTCTTCTATAGGGGTAGTCTTCTATAGGGGTGTCCTCCATAGGGTAGGGGTTAGGGTTGTCTTCTATAGGGGTTAGTTGATCCCATTACAAATTACAGTAAAATGAAGTTTTCGGTACAAAGCACATTCATATTTTTTGTACATTTTCTTTTTTTATATGACAATAAAGAAATAAAAAATAAAATGAAAGTGAAGTAAGGAATGAGATATGAAGTTGGTGTCACACCCAAAGACAAACATTTCTTATATCGCAGCTTACCAAATCTTAGATGTGACGGCTGCATTAGTGTTCTTTTTTGGGCTTTTTCCTTCTTTTCACCTGGTGATCCTGCCAGTAAGTCTGTTGTTTTTCAACTTCCTCTACTAAATCAAGCTGTCCAGACAAAGTGGCAGTTAGAGGGATGAGACAAACCATTTCCCACTGACAGGGGTGCTTACAATGATCAGCTTTTGTTTATTCATGTAAAACCTTTATCCAAAAAAGGAAGAAAACGGTTCCTGTAACGGATTATAAAGTGAGCTGGAGTTTGCTTTCAATGTGTTAGTGTATCTAAATCTGCCAGTCCATCTAACACTCCCCTCCCCCCAGACTGACAATGCTGTGCCCCCTGTGCTCCTTCCTCCTGAGTGGGGGCGCTCTAATACAGGAGCCAAGATAATGGCCAGATCAGCAGGAGAAAACAGGAGGGGAAAACTAATGCAGTCGCCACATCTGATGACATTTCTGGGTCTATAACAGAACTCCGGGATGGTCAGTGGGGTATCAGAGGGGACTGCCACCCCGATTCCCCGTTCTACCCGGCTTTGGTCACATGGAGGGAGGAGTCCTGAACCCCACCCACCCCCCCCCGATACTTACCGGCATCACTGCTCTCGCTCCTCATTGGCTCTTGGTGCTGTTAATCACAGCCAGTGAGGAGGGAGTGGGAGGCGGGGCTTAGCCAACACTGTTTATCATTGGACACACAGAGTGCGGCTTGGAAGCAAATAGTGGGGGGAGGAGCCAGAAGAGGGGGATGGGGGCCGCTCTGTGCAAAACCATCACAGAGCCGCTAACACGTTTGTTAATGTTTACCTCAAGATTGACTAGAACCCCCCCTACACACCGCTGCAACTTGTCATGCCATTGGACGCTTCCAAATCACATGACAAGTCGCACCCCAAAGCCGGCAATGGAACCGTTCATGTCCCCGCCACCCGTATCCCCTCCACCCGTATCCCCGCCACCCGTATCCCCGCCACCCGTATCCCCTCCACTTATCCCCGCCACCCGTATCCCCTCCACTTATCCCCGCCACCCCTATCCCTGCCACCCATTTCACCGCCACCCGTATCCCCCGCCACCCGTATCCCCGCCACTTATGCCCTCCACCCATTTCACCGCCACCCGTATCCCCGCCACCCGTATCCCTGCCACCCGTATCCCCTCCACCCGTATCCCCTCCACCCGTATCCCCGCCACCCGTATCCCCTCCACCCGTATCCCCTCCACTTATCCCCGCCACCCCTATCCCCGCCACCCATTTCACCGCCACCCGTATCCCCCGCCACCCGTATCCCCGCCACTTATGCCCTCCACCCATTTCACCGCCACCCGTATCCCCTCCACTTATCCCCGCCACCCATTTCACCGCCACCCGTATCCCCCGCCACCCGTATCCCCGCCACTTATGCCCTCCACCCATTTCACCGCCACCCGTATCCCCGCCACCCGTATCCCTGCCACCCGTATCCCTGCCACCCGTATCCCCTCCACCCGTATCCCCTCCACCCGTATCCCCTCCACTTATCCCCGCCACCCATATCCCCGCCACCCGTATCCCCTCCACTTATCCCCGCCACCCGTATCCCCTCCACTTATCCCCGCCACCCCTATCCCCGCCACCCATTTCACCGCCACCCGTATCCCCCGCCACCCGTATCCCCTCCACCCTTATCCCCGCCACCCGTATCCCCGCCACCCGTATCCCCGCCACCCGTATCCCCGCCACCCGTATCCCCGCCACTTATGCCCTCCACCCATTTCACCGCCACCCGTATCCCCTCCACTTATCCCCGCCACCCGTATCCCCTCCACTCATCCCCGCCACCCGTATCACCGCCACCTGTATCCCCGCCACCCGTATCCCCGCCACCCGTATCCCCTCCACCCCTATCCCCGCCACCCTTATCCCCGCCACCCGTATCCCCGCCACCCGTATCCCCGCCACCCCTATCCCCGCCACCCATTTCACCGCCACCCGTATCCCCTCCACCCGTATCCCCTCCACCCGTATCCCGCCACCCGTATCCCCTCCACTTATCCCCGCCACCCGTATCCCCTCCACCCATTTCACCGCCACCCGTATCCCCGCCACCCGTATCCCCGCCACCCGTATCCCCGCCACTTATCCCCGCCACCCCTATCCCCTCCACCCCTATCCCCGCCACCCCTATCCCCGCCACCCCTATCCCCGCCACCCCTATCCCCTCCACCCATTTCACCGCCACCCGTATCCCCGCCACCCGTATCCCCGCCACCCCTATCCCCTCCACCCCTATCCCCTCCACCCCTATCCCCGCCACCCGTATCCCCGCCACCCGTATCCCCTCCACCCGTATCCCCTCCACCCGTATCCCCTCCACCCGTATCCCCGCCACCCGTATCCCCTCCACCCGTATCCCCTCCACCCGTATCCCCTCCACCCGTATCCCCGCCACCCGTATCCCCGCCACCCGTATCCCCGCCACCCGTATCCCCGCCACCCGTATCCCCGCCACCCGTATCCCCGCCACCCGTATCCCCTCCACCCGTATCCCCTCCACTTATGCCCTCCACCCATTTCACCGCCACCCGTATCCCCGCCACCCGTATCCCCTCCACCCGTATCCCTGCCACCCATTTCCCCGCCACCCGTATCCCCGCCACCCGTATCCCCGCCACCCATTTCACCGCCACCCGTATCCCCGCCACCCGTATCCCCGCCACTTATGCCCTCCACCCATTTCACCGCCACCCGTATCCCCGCCACCCGTATCCCCTCCACCCGTATCCCTGCCACCTATTTCACCGCCACCCGTATCCCCTCCACCCGTATCCCCTCCACCCATTTCACTGCCACCCGTATCCCCGCCACTTATCCCCTCCACCCGTATCCCCGCCACTTATCCCCTCCACCCGTATCCCCTCCACCCATTTCACTGCCACCCGTATCCCCGCCACTTATCCCCTCCACCCGTATCCCCGCCACTTATCCCCTCCACCGGTATCCCCGCCACCTGCTGCTGACTTTTACTATTCGGACACTTTCCTGTCCAGGAATCCCGCAATGTCGGCACCGCAGCCCAGGTTTCCATCACTGTGCCCCGCCCATCAATAACGCCCTATAGAGGAACTCCGCCCATCAATAACGCCCTATAGAGGAACTCCGCTCATCAATAACGCCCTATAGAGGAACTCCGCTCATCAATAACGCCCTATAGAGGAACTCCGCTCATCAATAACGCCCTATAGAGGAACTCCGCTCATCAATAACGCCCTATAGAGGAACTCCGCTCATCAATAACGCCCTATAGAGGAACTCCGCTCATCAATAACGCCCTATAGAGGAACTCCGCTCATCAATAACGCCCTATAGAGGAACTCCGCTCATCAATAACGCCCTATAGAGGAACTCCGCTCATCAATAACGCCCTATAGAGGAACTCCGCTCATCAATAACGCCCTATAGAGGAACCCCGCCCATCAATAACGCCTTATAGAGGAACCCCGCCCATCAATAACGCCTTATAGAGGAACCCCGCCCATCAATAACACCTTATAGAGGAACCCCGCCCATCAATAACACCTTATAGAGGAACCCCGCCCATCAATACCGTCTTATAGAGGAACCCCGCCCATCAATACCGTCTTATAGAGGAACCCCGCCCATCAATAACGCCTTATAGAGGAACCCCGCCCATCAATAACACCTTATAGAGGAACCCCGCCCATCAATACCGTCTTATAGAGGAACCCCGCCCATCAATACCGTCTTATAGAGGAACCCCGCCCATCAATAACGCCTTATAGAGGAACCCCGCCCATCAATAACACCTTATAGAGGAACCCCGCCCATCAATACCGTCTTATAGAGGAACCCCGCCCATCAATACCGTCTTATAGAGGAACCTCGCCCATCAATAACGCCCTATAGGGGAACTCCGCCCATCAATAACGCCCTATAGAGGAACTCCGCCCATCAATAACGCCCTATAGAGGAACTCCGCCCATCAATAACGCCCTATAGAGGAACTCCGCCCATCAATAACGCCCTATAGAGGAACTCCGCCCATCAATAACGCCCTATAGAGGAACTCCGCCCATCAATAATGTCTGCTCCTTGTCTATTACACCATCTGACTTATAATGTTCAAAAGTGTCTCGTAAACGATTTAGTTCCCCCCTCCCCCAGACTGCACTGGGATGGGGGATTGGGGGGGGGGGGGGGGTTATCAAAGGAATTGTCCTTATTGCTCACACTTCAATATGGCCACAAAACAAAAAGAAATAACAAAACTAGTATGCAGGCTCTCCCAAGATGGCTGCCGGAGTCCCATGTCCCCTCAGTGGTGCCTGTACTGAGGGGCCACACCAGACATTCACCTCTCTAGTATGTACAGCTCATACCTAAGGGGGGCGCTGGGGAGCCGACAATCCCTCTAATAGTTGGTGATACTAAAGTGATCAGGTTCCCTTCTGCATACTGACCACAGGGGGGCGCTAGAATGCTTTATTTCCAATAAATACAAAGTGTTTTTATTACCGGACTAGCGGGAAGATTGTGCCATCGCCTCTCCACCTCATCCAATCAGAGAACGCCTTGTATTCACTGAAAAGAATCCAAGGTGGTCTATAAATGGTGGCGGTGCCGAGTGAGCACCCCCCTGTGGTCAGTGTGCAGAGGGGAACCCGATCACCCCCTTCAGGTATGACATACACAAACGTTCATTGTGCCTGGCTGGACCAGCATCACTATACAATGTCGATCGCACCCGGGCTTCACCTTTAAATAGAAGTCATGCTATTGGTTGGTAGAGAATCCTCTGTCATGTATTTTATACCCATTATAGACAAGTCCTGGCAGACCATTCCCGGTCACAACCCGCCACTGCCACCCCTCCCCCTTCATCGGAGGAATAATACAGCAAATGCTGGGATCTGATTGATCAATGTGCGCGGAAGGTCACTTATCTGTCACTAATGGGGGTCAGCTGGAGGGAAGGAAAGACGGGAGGGGTAGATGGACCCCAATTCATCATTACTAATCCAACAGGGAAGAGAACTTACCCACAGACCTCGTCCCTGGAATATAGGCCTCATGGCCAGGTACCACGCCCGGACCCAGGATGGCGAATATCGTCTCTTCTTCTGCTGTAAGGATCTCCTCCGCTGTGCCGTTCTGGGTGGAATGAGGAACCCGTGCCAGCTTCTCTTTGGTCCGCCTCTTGAAATCATTCCAACGTTTCTGAACTTCCTGAGCGGTGCGTTTCCAGTTGGTTATGGCGTTAATTTTGGCGGCGATGCCCTCCCACACGCGGCGTCTCTCTGCCACGCTCAGCCGGCGAGCCTGTGCACCGTACAACATGGAGTAATGGGCACGTACTTCTCGGATAAGGATCTGATTCTCCTCATAGGAAAAGCGGGGCTTCCGGAGGCGGGTCACCTCTTCTGTGTCGCCAGACATGGCGAGGGCATTCACGATGGCCTCCAGGGTTCTGGCTGTATAACCACAGAGCATTGGAAAAGGAAGACGTGGAAAACCACCAAAAATGCACCCGATTCACAACCTCCGACACCATTTCTCCATATACAATCCACCATGAGACGCTCCTCACCACCAACACCAAACACACCACTTCTCCATATACAATCCACCATGGGACGCTCCTCACCACCAACACCATACACACCACTTCTCCATATACAATCCACCATGGGACGCTCCTCACCACCAACACCAAACACACCACTTCTCCATATACAATCCACCATGGGACGCTCCTCACCACCAACACCAAACACACCATTTCTCCATATACAATCCACCATGAGACGCTCCTCACCACCAACACCAAACACACCACTTCTCCATATACAATCCACCATGGGACGCTCCTCACCACCAACACCATACACACCACTTCTCCATATACAATCCACCATGGGACGCTCCTCACCACCAACACCAAACACACCATTTCTCCATATACAATCCACCATGAGACGCTCCTCACCACCAACACCAAACACACCACTTCTCCATATACAATCCACCATGGGACGCTCCTCACCACCAACACCATACACACCACTTCTCCATATACAATCCACCATGGGACGCTCCTCACCACCAACACCATACACACCACTTCTCCATATACAATCCACCATGGGACGCTCCTCACCACCAACACCAAACACACCATTTCTCCATATACAATCCACCATGAGACGCTCCTCACCACCAACACCAAACACACCACTTCTCCATATACAATCCACCATGAGACACTTCTCCATATACAATCCACCATGAGATGCTCCACACCACTTCCCCATATACAATCCACCATGGGACGCTCCTCACCACCAACACCATACACACCACTTCTCCATATACAATCCACCATGAGACACTTCTCCATATACAATCCACCATGAGACACTTCTCCATATACAATCCACCATGAGACACTTCTCCATATACAATCCACCATGAGACACTTCTCCATATACAATCCACCATGAGACACTTCTCCATATACAATCCACCATGGGACACTTCTCCATATACAATCCACCATGGGACACTTCTCCATATACAATCCACCATGGGACACTTCTCCATATACAATCCACCATGGGACACTTCTCCATATACAATCCACCATGGGACACTTCTCCATATACAATCCACCATGGGACACTTCTCCATATACAATCCACCATGGGACACTTCTCCATATACAATCCACCATGGGACACTTCTCCATATACAATCCACCATGGGACACTTCTCCATATACAATCCACCATGAGACACTTCTCCATATACAATCCACCATGAGACACTTCTCCATATACAATCCACCATGAGACACTTCTCCATATACAATCCACCATGGGACACTTCTCCATATACAATCCACCATGAGACACTTCTCCATATACAATCCACCATGGGACACTTCTCCATATACAATCCACCATGGGACACTTCTCCATATACAATCCACCATGGGACACTTCTCCATATACAATCCACCATGAGACACTTCTCCATATACAATCCACCATGAGACACTTCTCCATATACAATCCACCATGGGACGCTCCTCACCACCAACACCATACACACCACTTCTCCATATACAATCCACCATGGGAAACTCCTCACCACTTCTCCATATACAATCCACCATGGGAAACTCCTCACCACTTCTCCATATACAATCCACCATGGGAAACTCCTCACCACTTCTCCATATACAATCCACCATGGGAAACTCCTCACCACCAACACCATACACACCACTTCTCCATATACAATCCACCATGGGACGCTCCTCACCACCAACACCATACACACCACTTCTTTATATACAATCCACCATGGGACGCTCCTCACCACTTCTCCATACACACCACTTCTCCATATACAATCCACCATGGGACGCTCCTCACCACTAACACCATACACACCACTTCTCCATATACAATCCACCATGGGACGCTCCTCACCACCAACACCAAACACACCACTTCTCCATATACAATCCACCATGGGAAACTCCTCACCACTTCTCCATATACAATCCACCATGGGAAACTCCTCACCACCACCATACACACCACTTCTCCATATACAATCCACCATGGGACGCTCCTCACCACCAACACCATACACACCACTTCTCCATATACAATCCATCATGGGGCGCTCCTCACCACCAACACCATACACACCACTTCTCCATATACAATCCACCATGGGATGCTCCTCACCACCAACACCATACACACCACTTCTCCATATACAATCCACCATGGGAAACTCCTCACCACCAACACCATACACACCACTTCTTTATATACAATCCACCATGGGAAACTCCTCACCACTTCTCCATATACAATCCACCATGGGACACTTCTCCATATACAATCCACCATGAGACGCTCCTCACTACTTCTTTATATACAATCCACCATGGGACGCTCCTCACAACCAACACCAAACACACCACTTCTCCATATACAATCCACCATGGGACGCTCCTCACAACCAACACCAAACACACCACTTCTCCATATACAATCCACCATGGGACGCTCCTCACAACCAACACCAAACACACCACTTCTCCATATACAATCCACCATGGGAAACTCCTCACCACTTCTCCATATACAATCCACCATGAGACACTCCTCACCACCAACACCATACACACCACTTCTCCATATACAATCCACCATGGGAAACTCCTCACCACCAACACCATACACACCACTTCTCCATATACAATCCACCATGGGACGCTCCTCACCACCAACACCATACACACTACTTCTTTATATACAATCCACCATGGGACGCTCCTCACCACCAACACCATACACACCACGGGAAACTCCTCACCACTTCTCCATATACAATCCACCATGGGACACTTCTCCATATACAATCCACCATGGGACGCTCCTCACCACCAACACCATACACACCACTTCTCCATATACAATGCACCATGAGACGCTCCTCACCACCAACACCATACACACCACTTCTCCATATACAATCCACCATGGGACGCTCCTCACCACCAACACCATACACACCACTTCTCCATATACAATCCACCATGGGACGCTCCTCACCACCAACACCATACACACCACTTCTTTATATACAATCCACCATGGGAAACTCCTCACCACTTCTCCATATACAATCCACCATGAGACACTCCTCACCACAAACACCATACACACCACTTCTCCATATACAATCCACCATGGGAAACTCCTCACCACTTCTCCATATACAATCCACCATGGGAAACTCCTCACCACCAACACCATACACACCACTTCTTTATATACAATCCACCATGGGAAACTCCTCACCACTTCTCCATATACAATCCACCATGGGAAACTCCTCACCACAAACACCATACACACCACTTCTCCATATACAATCCACCATGGGAAACTCCTCACCACTTCTCCATATACAATCCACCATGGGAAACTCCTCACCACCAACACCATACACACCACTTCTCCATATACAATCCACCATGAGACGCTCCTCACTACTTCTTTATATACAATCCACCATGGGAAACTCCTCAACACCAACACCAAACACACCACTTCTCCATATACAATCCACCATGGGAAACTCCTCACCACCAACACCATACACACCACTTCTTTATATACAATCCACCATGGGACGCTCCTCACCACTTCTCCATACACACCACTTCTCCATATACAATCCACCATGGGACGCTCCTCACCACTAACACCATACACACCACTTCTCCATATACAATCCACCATGGGAAACTCCTCACCACTTCTCCATATACAATCCACCATGAGACGCTCCTCACCACCAACACCATACACACCACTTCTTTATATACAATCCACCATGGGACGCTCCTCACCACTTCTCCATACACACCACTTCTCCATATACAATCCACCATGGGACGCTCCTCACCACTAACACCATACACACCACTTCTCCATATACAATCCACCATGGGAAACTCCTCACCACTTCTCCATATACAATCCACCATGGGACGCTCCTCACCACTAACACCATACACACCACTTCTCCATATACAATCCACCATGGGAAACTCCTCACCACTTCTCCATATACAATCCACCATGAGACACTTCCCCATATACAATCCACCATGAGATGCTCCACACCACCAACACCATACACACCACTTCTCCATATACAATCCACCATGAGACACTTCTCCATATACAATCCACCATGGGACGCTCCTCACCACTTCTCCATATACAATCCACCATGGGACGCTCCTCACCACCAACACCATACACACCACTTCTTTATATACAATCCACCATGGGAGGCCGGGGAGGGGCAGAGGCCGGGCAGGGGGAGGGGCAGAGGCCTGGTTGGGGGGAGGGGCAGAGGCCGGGCCTAGGCCTGGTTGGGGGAGGGGCAGAGGCCTGGTTGGGGGAGGGGCAGAGGCCTGGTTGGGGGAGGGGCAGAGGCCTGGTTGGGGGAGGGGCAGAGGCCTGGTTGGGGGAGGGACCAGGGCAGGCAGGGGCCTGGTTGGGGGAGGGGCCGGGCAGGGGGAGGGGCAGAAGCCCCGTTGGGGGAGGGGCAGAGGCCCCGTTGGGGGAGGGGCAGAGGCCGGGCAGGGGGAGGGGCAGAGGCCGGGCAGGGGGAGGGGCAGAGGCCGGGCAGGGGGAGGGGCAGAAGCCCGGTTGGGGGAGGGGCAGAAGCCCGGTTGGGGGAGGGACCAGGCCTGGTTGGGGGAGGGGCCAGGCCGGGGAGGGGCAGAGCCCTGGTTGGGGGAGGGGCAGAAGTCCGGTTGGGGGAGGGGCAGAAGCCCGGTTGGGGGAGGGGCCAGGCCGGGGAGGGGCAGAGGCCCGGTTGGGGGAGGGGCAGAGCCCCGGTTGGGGGAGGGGCAGAAGCCTGGTTGGGGGGAGGGGCAGAGGCCGGGCCTAGGCCTGGTTGGGGGAGGGGCAGAGGCCTGGTTGGGGGAGGGGCAGAGGCCTGGTTGGGGGAGGGGCAGAGGCCTGGTTGGGGGAGGGGCAGAGGCCTGGTTGGGGGAGGGGCAGAGGCCTGGTTGGGGGAGGGACCAGGCCTGGTTGGGGGAGGGGCAGAGGCCCGGTTGGGGGAGGGGCAGAGGCCCGGTTGGGGGAGGGACCAGGCCGGGGAGGGGCAGAGCCCTGGTTGGGGGAGGGGCAGAGGCCCGGTTGGGGGAGGGGCAGAGGCCCGGTTGGGGGAGGGGCAGAGGCCGGGGAGGGGCAGAGGCCCGGTTGGGGGAGGGGCAGAGGCCCGGTTGGGGGAGGGGCAGAGGCCGGGGAGGGGCAGAGCCCTGGTTGGGGGAGAGGCAGAGGCCCGGTTGGGGGAGGGACCAGGCCTGGTTGGGGGAGGGGCAGAAGCCCGGTTGGGGGAGGGACCAGGCCTGGTTGGGGGAGGGGCAGAAGCCCGGTTGGGGGAGGGGCAGAGGCCCGGTTGGGGGAGGGGCAGAGGCCCGGTTGGGGGAGGGACCAGGCCCGGTTGGGGGAGGGGCAGAGGCCCGGTTGGGGGAGGGGCAGAGGCCCGGTTGGGGGAGGGGCAGAGGCCCGGTTGGGGGAGGGACCAGGCCTGGTTGGGGGAGGGGCAGAGGCCCGGTTGGGGGAGGGACCAGGCCTGGTTGGGGGAGGGACCAGGCCCGGTTGGGGGAGGGGCAGAGGCCCGGTTGGGGGAGGGGCAGAGGCCCGGTTGGGGGAGGGACCAGGCCTGGTTGGGGGAGGGGCAGAGGTCTGGTTGGGGGAGGGACCAGGCCTGGTTGGGGGAGGGGCAGAGGTCTGGTTGGGGGAGGGGCAGAGGTCTGGTTGGGGGAGGGACCAGGCCTGGTTGGGGGAGGGGCAGAAGCCCGGTTGGGGGAGGGGCAGAAGCCCGGTTGGGGGAGGGGCAGAAGCCCGGTTGGGGGAGGGGCAGAAGCCCGGTTGGGGGAGGGACCAGGCCTGGTTGGGGGAGGGGCAGAAGCCTGGTTGGGGGAGGGACCAAGCCCGGTTGGGGGAGGGGCAGAAGCCCGGTTGGGGGAGGGGCAGAAGCCCGGTTGGGGGAGGGGCAGAAGCCCGGTTGGGGGAGGGGCAGAAGCCCGGTTGGGGGAGGGGCAGAGGCCCGGTTGGGGGAGGGGCAGAAGCCCGGTTGGGGGAGGGGCAGAAGCCCGGTTGGGGGAGGGGCAGAAGCCCGGTTGGGGGAGGGGCAGAGGCCCGGTTGGGGGAGGGGCAGAGGCCCGGTTGGGGGAGGGACCAGGCCTGGTTGGGGGAGGGGCAGAGGTCTGGTTGGGGGAGGGGCAGAGGTCTGGTTGGGGGAGGGACCAGGCCTGGTTGGGGGAGGGGCAGAGGTCTGGTTGGGGGAGGGGCAGAGGTCTGGTTGGGGGAGGGGCAGAGGTCTGGTTGGGGGAGGGACCAGGCCTGGTTGGGGGAGGGGCAGAAGCCCGGTTGGGGGAGGGACCAGGCCTGGTTGGGGGAGGGGCAGAGGCCCGGTTGGGGGAGGGGCAGAAGCCCGGTTGGGGGAGGGGCAGAGGCCCGGTTGGGGGAGGGGCAGAGGCCCGGTTGGGGGAGGGACCAGGCCTGGTTGGGGGAGGGGCAGAGGTCTGGTTGGGGGAGGGGCAGAGGTCTGGTTGGGGGAGGGACCAGGCCTGGTTGGGGGAGGGGCAGAGGTCTGGTTGGGGGAGGGGCAGAGGTCTGGTTGGGGGAGGGGCAGAGGTCTGGTTGGGGGAGGGACCAGGCCTGGTTGGGGGAGGGGCAGAGGCCCGGTTGGGGGAGGGGCAGAGGCCCGGTTGGGGGAGGGGCCAGGCCGGGGAGGGGCAGAGGCCCGGTTGGGGGAGGGGCAGAGCCCCGGTTGGGGGAGGGGCAGAAGCCTGGTTGGGGGGAGGGGCAGAGGCCGGGCCTAGGCCTGGTTGGGGGAGGGGCAGAGGCCTGGTTGGGGGAGGGGCAGAGGCCTGGTTGGGGGAGGGGCAGAGGCCTGGTTGGGGGAGGGGCAGAGGCCTGGTTGGGGGAGGGACCAGGCCTGGTTGGGGGAGGGGCAGAGGCCCGGTTGGGGGAGGGGCAGAGGCCCGGTTGGGGGAGGGACCAGGCCGGGGAGGGGCAGAGCCCTGGTTGGGGGAGGGGCAGAGGCCCGGTTGGGGGAGGGGCAGAGGCCCGGTTGGGGGAGGGGCAGAGGCCGGGGAGGGGCAGAGGCCCGGTTGGGGGAGGGGCAGAGGCCCGGTTGGGGGAGGGGCAGAGGCCGGGGAGGGGCAGAGCCCTGGTTGGGGGAGAGGCAGAGGCCCGGTTGGGGGAGGGACCAGGCCTGGTTGGGGGAGGGGCAGAAGCCCGGTTGGGGGAGGGACCAGGCCTGGTTGGGGGAGGGGCAGAAGCCCGGTTGGGGGAGGGGCAGAGGCATACACACCACTTCTCCATATACAATCCACCATGGGATGCTCCTCACCACCAACACCATACACACCACTTCTCCATATACAATCCACCATGGGAAACTCCTCACCACCAACACCATACACACCACTTCTTTATATACAATCCACCATGGGAAACTCCTCACCACTTCTCCATATACAATCCACCATGGGACACTTCTCCATATACAATCCACCATGAGACGCTCCTCACTACTTCTTTATATACAATCCACCATGGGACGCTCCTCACAACCAACACCAAACACACCACTTCTCCATATACAATCCACCATGAGACGCTCCTCACAACCAACACCAAACACACCACTTCTCCATATACAATCCACCATGGGACGCTCCTCACAACCAACACCAAACACACCACTTCTCCATATACAATCCACCATGGGACGCTCCTCACAACCAACACCAAACACACCACTTCTCCATATACAATCCACCATGGGAAACTCCTCACCACTTCTCCATATACAATCCACCATGAGACACTCCTCACCACCAACACCATACACACCACTTCTCCATATACAATCCACCATGGGAAACTCCTCACCACCAACACCATACACACCACTTCTCCATATACAATCCACCATGGGACGCTCCTCACCACCAACACCATACACACTACTTCTTTATATACAATCCACCATGGGACGCTCCTCACCACCAACACCATACACACCACGGGAAACTCCTCACCACTTCTCCATATACAATCCACCATGGGACACTTCTCCATATACAATCCACCATGGGACGCTCCTCACCACCAACACCATACACACCACTTCTCCATATACAATGCACCATGAGACGCTCCTCACCACCAACACCATACACACCACTTCTCCATATACAATCCACCATGGGACGCTCCTCACCACCAACACCATACACACCACTTCTCCATATACAATCCACCATGGGACGCTCCTCACCACCAACACCATACACACCACTTCTCCATATACAATCCACCATGAGACGCTCCTCACCACCAACACCATACACACCACTTCTCCATATACAATCCACCATGGGACGCTCCTCACCACCAACACCATACACACCACTTCTCCATATACAATCCACCATGGGACGCTCCTCACCACCAACACCATACACACCACTTCTTTATATACAATCCACCATGGGAAACTCCTCACCACTTCTCCATATACAATCCACCATGAGACACTCCTCACCACAAACACCATACACACCACTTCTCCATATACAATCCACCATGGGAAACTCCTCACCACTTCTCCATATACAATCCACCATGGGAAACTCCTCACCACCAACACCATACACACCACTTCTTTATATACAATCCACCATGGGAAACTCCTCACCACTTCTCCATATACAATCCACCATGGGAAACTCCTCACCACAAACACCATACACACCACTTCTCCATATACAATCCACCATGGGAAACTCCTCACCACTTCTCCATATACAATCCACCATGGGAAACTCCTCACCACCAACACCATACACACCACTTCTCCATATACAATCCACCATGAGACGCTCCTCACTACTTCTTTATATACAATCCACCATGGGAAACTCCTCAACACCAACACCAAACACACCACTTCTCCATATACAATCCACCATGGGAAACTCCTCACCACCAACACCATACACACCACTTCTTTATATACAATCCACCATGGGACGCTCCTCACCACTTCTCCATACACACCACTTCTCCATATACAATCCACCATGGGACGCTCCTCACCACTAACACCATACACACCACTTCTCCATATACAATCCACCATGAGAAACTCCTCACCACTTCTCCATATACAATCCACCATGAGACGCTCCTCACCACCAACACCATACACACCACTTCTTTATATACAATCCACCATGGGACGCTCCTCACCACTTCTCCATACACACCACTTCTCCATATACAATCCACCATGGGACGCTCCTCACCACTAACACCATACACACCACTTCTCCATATACAATCCACCATGGGAAACTCCTCACCACTTCTCCATATACAATCCACCATGGGACGCTCCTCACCACTAACACCATACACACCACTTCTCCATATACAATCCACCATGGGAAACTCCTCACCACTTCTCCATATACAATCCACCATGAGACACTTCCCCATATACAATCCACCATGAGATGCTCCACACCACCAACACCATACACACCACTTCTCCATATACAATCCACCATGGGACGCTCCTCACCACTTCTCCATATACAATCCACCATGGGACGCTCCTCACCACCAACACCATACACACCACTTCTTTATATACAATCCACCATGGGAGGCCGGGGAGGGGCAGAGGCCGGGCAGGGGGAGGGGCAGAGGCCTGGTTGGGGGAGGGGCAGAGGCCTGGTTGGGGGGAGGGGCAGAGGCCGGGCCTAGGCCTGGTTGGGGGAGGGGCAGAGGCCTGGTTGGGGGAGGGGCAGAGGCCTGGTTGGGGGAGGGGCAGAGGCCTGGTTGGGGGAGGGGCAGAGGCCTGGTTGGGGGAGGGACCAGGGCAGGCAGGGGCCTGGTTGGGGGAGGGGCCGGGCAGGGGGAGGGGCAGAAGCCCCGTTGGGGGAGGGGCAGAGGCCCCGTTGGGGGAGGGGCAGAGGCCGGGCAGGGGGAGGGGCAGAGGCCGGGCAGGGGGAGGGGCAGAGGCCGGGCAGGGGGAGGGGCAGAAGCCCGGTTGGGGGAGGGGCAGAAGCCCGGTTGGGGGAGGGACCAGGCCTGGTTGGGGGAGGGGCCAGGCCGGGGAGGGGCAGAGCCCTGGTTGGGGGAGGGGCAGAAGTCCGGTTGGGGGAGGGGCAGAAGCCCGGTTGGGGGAGGGGCCAGGCCGGGGAGGGGCAGAGGCCCGGTTGGGGGAGGGGCAGAGCCCCGGTTGGGGGAGGGGCAGAAGCCTGGTTGGGGGGAGGGGCAGAGGCCGGGCCTAGGCCTGGTTGGGGGAGGGGCAGAGGCCTGGTTGGGGGAGGGGCAGAGGCCTGGTTGGGGGAGGGGCAGAGGCCTGGTTGGGGGAGGGGCAGAGGCCTGGTTGGGGGAGGGGCAGAGGCCTGGTTGGGGGAGGGACCAGGCCTGGTTGGGGGAGGGGCAGAGGCCCGGTTGGGGGAGGGGCAGAGGCCCGGTTGGGGGAGGGACCAGGCCGGGGAGGGGCAGAGCCCTGGTTGGGGGAGGGGCAGAGGCCCGGTTGGGGGAGGGGCAGAGGCCCGGTTGGGGGAGGGGCAGAGGCCGGGGAGGGGCAGAGGCCCGGTTGGGGGAGGGGCAGAGGCCCGGTTGGGGGAGGGGCAGAGGCCGGGGAGGGGCAGAGCCCTGGTTGGGGGAGAGGCAGAGGCCCGGTTGGGGGAGGGACCAGGCCTGGTTGGGGGAGGGGCAGAAGCCCGGTTGGGGGAGGGACCAGGCCTGGTTGGGGGAGGGGCAGAAGCCCGGTTGGGGGAGGGGCAGAGGCCCGGTTGGGGGAGGGGCAGAGGCCCGGTTGGGGGAGGGGCAGAGGCCCGGTTGGGGGAGGGGCAGAGGCCCGGTTGGGGGAGGGGCAGAGGCCCGGTTGGGGGAGGGACCAGGCCTGGTTGGGGGAGGGGCAGAGGCCCGGTTGGGGGAGGGACCAGGCCTGGTTGGGGGAGGGACCAGGCCCGGTTGGGGGAGGGGCAGAGGCCCGGTTGGGGGAGGGGCAGAGGCCCGGTTGGGGGAGGGACCAGGCCTGGTTGGGGGAGGGGCAGAGGTCTGGTTGGGGGAGGGGCAGAGGTCTGGTTGGGGGAGGGACCAGGCCTGGTTGGGGGGAGGGGCAGAAGCCCGGTTGGGGGAGGGGCAGAAGCCCGGTTGGGGGAGGGGCAGAAGCCCGGTTGGGGGAGGGGCAGAAGCCCGGTTGGGGGAGGGACCAGGCCTGGTTGGGGGAGGGGCAGAAGCCTGGTTGGGGGAGGGACCAAGCCCGGTTGGGGGAGGGGCAGAAGCCCGGTTGGGGGAGGGGCAGAAGCCCGGTTGGGGGAGGGGCAGAAGCCCGGTTGGGGGAGGGGCAGAAGCCCGGTTGGGGGAGGGGCAGAGGCCCGGTTGGGGGAGGGGCAGAAGCCCGGTTGGGGGAGGGGCAGAAGCCCGGTTGGGGGAGGGGCAGAAGCCCGGTTGGGGGAGGGGCAGAGGCCCGGTTGGGGGAGGGGCAGAGGCCCGGTTGGGGGAGGGACCAGGCCTGGTTGGGGGAGGGGCAGAGGTCTGGTTGGGGGAGGGGCAGAGGTCTGGTTGGGGGAGGGACCAGGCCTGGTTGGGGGAGGGGCAGAGGTCTGGTTGGGGGAGGGGCAGAGGTCTGGTTGGGGGAGGGGCAGAGGTCTGGTTGGGGGAGGGACCAGGCCTGGTTGGGGGAGGGGCAGAAGCCCGGTTGGGGGAGGGACCAGGCCTGGTTGGGGGAGGGGCAGAGGCCCGGTTGGGGGAGGGGCAGAAGCCCGGTTGGGGGAGGGGCAGAGGCCCGGTTGGGGGAGGGGCAGAGGCCCGGTTGGGGGAGGGACCAGGCCTGGTTGGGGGAGGGGCAGAGGTCTGGTTGGGGGAGGGGCAGAGGTCTGGTTGGGGGAGGGACCAGGCCTGGTTGGGGGAGGGGCAGAGGTCTGGTTGGGGGAGGGGCAGAGGTCTGGTTGGGGGAGGGGCAGAGGTCTGGTTGGGGGAGGGACCAGGCCTGGTTGGGGGAGGGGCAGAGGCCCGGTTGGGGGAGGGGCAGAGGCCCGGTTGGGGGAGGGGCAGAGGCCCGGTTGGGGGAGGGGCCAGGCCGGGGAGGGGCAGAGGCCCGGTTGGGGGAGGGGCAGAGCCCCGGTTGGGGGAGGGGCAGAAGCCTGGTTGGGGGGAGGGGCAGAGGCCGGGCCTAGGCCTGGTTGGGGGAGGGACCAGGCCTGGTTGGGGGAGGGACCAGGCCCGGTTGGGGGAGGGGCAGAGGCCCGGTTGGGGGAGGGGCAGAGGCCCGGTTGGGGGAGGGGCAGAGGCCCGGTTGGGGGAGGGACCAGGCCTGGTTGGGGGAGGGGCAGAGGCCCGGTTGGGGGAGGGACCAGGCCTGGTTGGGGGAGGGGCAGAGGTCTGGTTGGGGGAGGGACCAGGCCTGGTTGGGGGAGGGGCAGAGGTCTGGTTGGGGGAGGGGCAGAGGTCTGGTTGGGGGAGGGACCAGGCCTGGTTGGGGGAGGGGCAGAAGCCCGGTTGGGGGAGGGGCAGAAGCCCGGTTGGGGGAGGGGCAGAAGCCCGGTTGGGGGAGGGGCAGAAGCCCGGTTGGGGGAGGGACCAGGCCTGGTTGGGGGAGGGGCAGAAGCCTGGTTGGGGGAGGGACCAGGCCTGGTTGGGGGAGGGGCAGAAGCCCGGTTGGGGGAGGGGCAGAAGCCCGGTTGGGGGAGGGGCAGAAGCCCGGTTGGGGGAGGGGCAGAAGCCCGGTTGGGGGAGGGGCAGAGGCCCGGTTGGGGGAGGGGCAGAAGCCCGGTTGGGGGAGGGGCAGAAGCCCGGTTGGGGGAGGGGCAGAAGCCCGGTTGGGGGAGGGGCAGAGGTCTGGTTGGGGGAGGGGCAGAGGTCTGGTTGGGGGAGGGACCAGGCCTGGTTGGGGGAGGGGCAGAGGTCTGGTTGGGGGAGGGGCAGAGGTCTGGTTGGGGGAGGGGCAGAGGTCTGGTTGGGGGAGGGACCAGGCCTGGTTGGGGGAGGGGCAGAAGCCCGGTTGGGGGAGGGACCAGGCCTGGTTGGGGGAGGGGCAGAGGCCCGGTTGGGGGAGGGGCAGAGGCCCGGTTGGGGGAGGGGCAGAGGCCCGGTTGGGGGAGGGGCAGAGGCCCGGTTGGGGGAGGGACCAGGCCTGGTTGGGGGAGGGGCAGAGGTCTGGTTGGGGGAGGGGCAGAGGTCTGGTTGGGGGAGGGGCAGAGGTCTGGTTGGGGGAGGGGCAGAGGTCTGGTTGGGGGAGGGGCAGAGGTCTGGTTGGGGGAGGGGCAGAGGTCTGGTTGGGGGAGGGACCAGGCCTGGTTGGGGGAGGGGCAGAAGCCCGGTTGGGGGAGGGACCAGGCCTGGTTGGGGGAGGGGCAGAGGCCCGGTTGGGGGAGGGGCAGAAGCCCGGTTGGGGGAGGGGCAGAGGCCTCCAGTCCCGGAAGCGGTCGGTCAGTGATCGGTAGGGGGGTCGGATCGGAGGGGATCTCGGTGGACAGACATGGCGGACACACACACACTCCTCATACGATCATATCGGCAGATTTGTTACCTTTTTGCAGCTTCTTCAGCCGGAGCTCCACCTCTTCCCCTTCCCAGCCGAGCATGTCCCGCACCGCGCACTGCATGCCGGGAGACGGGCGGAGGAGCCGCCAGAGGGCGCCGTACAGTCAGCCGAGCTCATCCCGGGAGAGCCAATCAGAGCGGAGAAGAGCCGAGAACATCCGAAGATTGCCGAGAGCAGACAGCCAATCAGCGGAGGCGGAAGTACACGACTCGAGCCGAGCAGAAGCGAACAGAGCCGATTATAGCCGAGAGCCGCCAGCCAATCAGAACACAGAGGGGAGGAACGCTGATAGCCGGGGGGTGATGGGGCGGGGTTAGAGGAAGTGTTGTCGCCAATGGCAACCAAAATGATTGAGTGATGTGAGAAGGTCACCGGATCCCGAGCGGGAGATATGGGGGAGGGGAGGATCCAACACATGTGTGATTATATGTCATATTACATTATATATCTCTGTATGTTGTGTGATTATATGTCATATTACATTATATATCTCTGTATGTTGTGTGATTATATGTCATATTACATTATATATCTCTGTATGTTGTGTGATTATATGTCATATTACATTATATATCCTGTATGTTGTGTGATTATATGTCATATTACATTATATATCCTGTATGTTGTGTGATTATATGTCATATTACATTATATATCCTGTATGTTGTGTGATTATATGTCATATTACATTATATATCCTGTATGTTGTGTGATTATATGTCATATTACATTATATATCTCTGTATGTTGTGTGATTATATGTCATATTACATTATATATCTCTGTATGTTGTGTGATTATATGTCATATTACATTATATATCTCTGTATATTGTGTGATTATATGTCATATTACATTATATATCTCTGTATGTTGTGTGATTATATGTCATATTACATTATATATCTCTGTATGTTGTGTGATTATATGTCATATTACATTATATATCTCTGTATGTTGTGTGATTATATGTCATATTACATTATATATCCTGTATGTTGTGTGATTATATGTCATATTACATTATATATCCTGTATGTTGTGTGATTATATGTCATATTACATTATATATCTCTGTATGTTGTGTGATTATATGTCATATTACATTATATATCCTGTATGTTGTGTGATTATATGTCATATTACATTATATATCCTGTATGTTGTGTGATTATATGTCATATTACATTATATATCTCTGTATGTTGTGTGATTATATGTCATATTACATTATATATCCTGTATGTTGTGTGATTATATGTCATATTACATTATATATCTCTGTATGTTGTGTGATTATATGTCATATTACATTATATATCCCTGTATGTTGTGTGATTATATGTCATATTACATTATATATCTCTGTATGTTGTGTGATTATATGTCATATTACATTATATATCTCTGTATGTTGTGTGATTATATGTCATATTACATTATATATCTCTGTATGTTGTGTGATTATATGTCATATTACATTATATATCTCTGTATGTTGTGTGATTATATGTCATATTACATTATATATCTCTGTATGTTGTGTGATTATATGTCATATTACATTATATATCTCTGTATGTTGTGTGATTATATGTCATATTACATTATATATCTCTGTATGTTGTGTGATTATATGTCATATTACATTATATATCCTGTATGTTGTGTGATTATATGTCATATTACATTATATATCTCTGTATGTTGTGTGATTATATGTCATATTACATTATATATCCTGTATGTTGTGTGATTATATGTCATATTACATTATATATCTCTGTATATTGTGGGGTCACCAGTCCGGTATTTGTATATTGTGGGGTCACCAGTCCGGTATTTGTATATTGTGGGGTCACCAGTCCGGTATTTATATATTGTGGGGTCACCAGTCCGGTATTTGTATATTGTGGGGTCACCAGTCCGATATTTGTATATTGTGGGGTCACCAGTCCGATATTTGTATATTGTGGGGTCACCAGTCCGGTATTTATATATTGTGGGGTCACCAGTCCGGTATTTGTATATTGTGGGGTCACCAGTCCGGTATTTATATATTGTGGGGTCACCAGTCCGGTATTTGTATATTGTGGGGTCACCAGTCCGATATTTGTATATTGTGGGGTCACCAGTCCGATATTTGTATATTGTGGGGTCACCAGTCCGGTATTTATATATTGTGGGGTCACCAGTCCGGTATTTGTATATTGCGTGGTCACCAGTCCGGTATTTGTATATTGTGGGGTCACCAGTCCGGTATTTATATATTGTGGGGTCACCAGTCCGGTATTTATATATTGTGGGGTCACCAGTCCGGTATTTGTATATTGTGGGGTCACCAGTCCGGTATTTGTATATTGTGGGGTCACCAGTCCGGTATTTATATATTGTGGGGTCACCAGTCCGGTATTTATATATTGTGGGGTCACCAGTCCGGTATTTATATATTGTGGGGTCACCAGTCCGGTATTTCTCTATTGTGGGGTCACCAGTCCGATATTTATATATTGTGAGGTCACCAGTCCGGTATTTGTATATTGTGGGGTCACCAGTCCGGTATTTATATATTGTGGGGTCACCAGTCCGGTATTTGTATATTGTGGGGTCACCAGTCCGGTATTTATATATTGTGGGGTCACCAGTCCGGTATTTATATATTGTGGGGTCACCAGTCCGGTATTTATATATTGTGGGGTCACCAGTCCGGTATTTATATATTGTGGGGTCACCAGTCCGGTATTTATATATTGTGGGGTCACCAGTCCAGTATTTGTATATTGTGGGGTCACCAGTCCGGTATTTATATATTGTGGGGTCACCAGTCCGGTATTTCTCTATTGTGGGGTCACCAGTCCGATATTTATATATTGTGAGGTCACCAGTCCGGTATTTATATATTGTGGGGTCACCAGTCCGGTATTTGTATATTGTGGGGTCACCAGTCCGGTATTTGTATATTGTGGGGTCACCAGTCCGGTATTTATATATTGTGGGGTCACCAGTCCGGTATTTGTATATTGTGGGGTCACCAGTCCGGTATTTATATATTGTGGGGTCACCAGTACAGTATTTATATATTGTGGGGTCACCAGTCCAGTATTTGTATATTGTGGGGTCACCAGTCCGGTATTTATACATTGTGGGGTCACCAGTCCGGTATTTCTATATTGTGGGGTCACCAGTCCGGTATTTATATATTGTGGGGTCACCAGTCCGGTATTTCTATATTGTGGGGTCACCAGTCCGGTATTTCTATATTGTGGGGTCACCAGTCCGGTATTTATACATTGTGGGGTCACCAGTCCGGTATTTATATATTGTGGGGTCACCAGTCCGGTATTTATATATTGTGGGGTCACCAGTCCGGTATTTATATATTGTGGGGTCACCAGTCCAGTATTTATATATTGTGGGGTCACCAGTCCGGTATTTATATATTGTGGGGTCACCAGTACAGTATTTGTATATTGTGGGGTCACCAGTCCAGTATTTATATATTGTGGGGTCACCAGTCCGGTATTTATATATTGTGGGGTCACCAGTCCGGTATTTGTATATTGTGGGGTCACCAGTCCAGTATTTATATATTGTGGGGTCACCAGTCCGGTATTTATATATTGTGGGGTCACCAGTACAGTATTTGTATATTGTGGGGTCACCAGTCCGGTATTTGTATATTGTGGGGTCACCAGTCCAGTATTTGTATATTGTGGGGTCACCAGTCCGGTATTTATATATTGTGGGGTCACCAGTCCGGTATTTATATATTGTGGGGTCACCAGTCCGGTATTTGTATATTGTGGGGTCACCAGTCCAGTATTTATATATTGTGGGGTCACCAGTCCGGTATTTGTATATTGTGGGGTCACCAGTCCGGTATTTATATATTGTGGGGTCACCAGTCCGGTATTTGTATATTGTGGGGTCACCAGTCCGGTATTTGTATATTGTGGGGTCACCAGTCCGGTATTTATATATTGTGGGGTCACCAGTCCGGTATTTGTATATTGTGGGGTCACCAGTCCGGTATTTGTATATTGTGGGGTCACCAGTCCGGTATTTATATATTGTGGGGTCACCAGTCTGGTATTTGTATATTGTGGGGTCACCAGTCCGGTATTTGTATATTGTGGGGTCACCAGTCCGGTATTTGTATATTGTGGGGTCACCAGTCCGGTATTTGTATATTGTGGGGTCACCAGTCCGGTATTTATATATTGTGGGGTCACCAGTCCGGTATTTATATATTGTGGGGTCACCAGTCCGGTATTTATATATTGTGGGGTCACCAGTCCGGTATTTATATATTGTGGGGTCACCAGTCCGGTATTTGTATATTGTGGGGTCACCAGTCCGGTATTTATACAATGAAATCATATCCCCTCTCAAGCATCTCTTCTCCAGAGAGAATAAGTTCAGAGCTCACAACCTTTCCTCATAACTAAGATCCTCCAGACCCTTTATTAGCTTTGTTGCCCTTCTTTGTAGTCGCTCCATTTCCAGTACATCCTTCCTGAGGACTGGTGTCCAGAACTGGACAGCATACTCCAGGTGCGGCCGGACCAGAGTCTTGTAGAGCGGGAGAATTATCGTTTTATCTCTGGAGTTGATCCCTTTTTAATGCCAATATTCTGTTTGCTTTATTAGCAGCAGCTTGGCATTGCATGTCATTGCTGAGCCTATCATCCACTAGGACCCCCAGGTCCTTTTCCATCCTAGATCCCCCCAGAGGTTCTCCCCCCAGTCTATAGATTGCATTCAGATTTTTACCACCCAAATGCATTATTTTACATTTTTCTACATTGAACCTCATTTGCCATGTAGTCGCCCCTCCCCCATTCATTTGTTCAGGTCTTTTTGCAAGGTTTCCACATCCTGCGGAGAAGTTATTGCCCTGCTTAGCTTAGTATCATCTGCAAATACAGAGATTGAACTGTTTATCCCATCCTCTAGATCGTTTATGAACAAATTAAATAGGATTGGTCCCAGCACAGAACCCTGGGGGACCCCACTACCCACCCCTGACCATTCTGAGTACTCCCCATTTATCACCACCCTCTGAACTCGCCCTTGTAGCCAGTTTTCAATCCATGTACTCACCCTATGGTCCATGCCAACAGACCTTATTTTGTACAGTAAACGTTTATGGGGAACTGTGTCAAATGCTTTTGCAAAATCCAGATACACCACGTCTACGGGCCTTCCTTTATCTAGATGGCAACTCACCTCCTCATAGAAGGTTAATAGATTGGTTTGGCAAGAACGATTCTTCATGAATCCATGCTGATTACTGCTAATGATATCATTCTTATTACTAAAATCTTGTATATAGTCCCTTATCATCCCCTCCAAGAGTTTACATACTATTGATGTTAGGCTAACTGGTCTGTAATTCCCAGGGATGTATTTTGGACCCTTTTTAAATATTGGTGCTTGTCAATCGGGGTTATTGTCAGTCAGGGGTTGAGTACAGTCTGTGTTGGTATTGGTCAAGATTGGTGTCGGTCGGGGGTTGAAGACAATCTCTGTCGCTGTCGGTCAGGGTTGAAGACAATTTGTGTCGGTGTCGGTCTAGGTTGAGGATATTCTGTGTTGGTGTCGGTAGGGGTTGACCACAATCTGTGTTGGTTTCGGTCTGTGTTTTGTATCGGTCTGAGTTGAGGACAAACTGGTTTGGTGTCGGTCGGGGGTTGAGGACAATCTGTGTTGGTGTCGGTCAGGGTTGGTGTCCGTCAGGGGTTGAGGACAGTCTGTGTCAGTGTTGGTCAAGATTGGTATCGGTCGGGGGTTGAGGACAATCTGAGTTGGTGTTGGTCAGGGTTGAAGACAATCTGTGTTGATGTCGGTCTGGGTTGGTGTCGGTCGGGGATTGAGGACAATCTGTGTTGGTGTCAGTCAGGGTTGAAGACAATCTGTGTTGATGTCCGCCTGGGTTGGTGTCGGTCGGGGTTGAGGACAATCTGTGTTGGTGTCGGTCTAGGTTGGTGACGGTCTGGGTTGGTGTCGGTCGGGGGTTGAGGACAATCGATGTTGGTGTTGCTCTGGGTTGGTGTTGGTCAGGGTTGAGGACAATCTGTGTTGGTGTCGGTCAGGGTTAAGGACAATCTGGGTTGGTGTCAGTCGGGGTTAAGGACAATCTGGGTTGGTGTCAGTCGGGGGTTGAAGACAATCTCTGTCGGTGTCGGTCAGGATTGGTGTCAGTCGGTGGTTGAGGGCAATCTGTGTTGGTGTCAGTCAGGGTTGGTGTCGGTAGGGGTTGACAACAATCTGTATTGATTTCGGTCTTTGTTTGTAATCGTCTCAGTTGAGGACAATCTGGGTTGGTGTCGGTCAGAGTTGAGGACAATCTGTGTTGATATTGGTCTGGGTTGGTGTCGGTCGGGGTTGAGGACAATCTGTGTTGGTATCGGTCGGGGTTGAGGACAATCGAAGTTGGTGTTGGTCGGGGTTGAGGACAATTGGGGTTGGTGTCAGTCGGGTTGAGGACAATTGAGGTTGGTGTCAGTCTAGGTTGGTGTCGTTCAGGGGTTGAGGACAATTTGGGTTGGTGTCGGTCGGGGTTGAGAACAATCTGGGTTGGTGTCAGTGTTGAGGACAATCGGGATTGGTGTCGGTCTAGGTTGAGGACAATCGGGGTTGGTGTTGGTCTGGGTTGAGGACAATTTGGGTTGGTGTCGGTCGGGGTTGAGGACAATCTCTGTTGGTGTCAGTCTGGGTTGGTGTCCGTCAGGGTTGAGGACAATCTGGGTTGGTGTCGGTCTGGGTTGGTGTCGGTCAGGGTTGGTGTCGGTCAGGGTTGAGGAAATCTGTGTTGGTGTCGTTTGAGGTTGAAGATATTCTGGGTTGGTGTCGGTAGGGGTTGACGACAATCTGTGTTGGTTTTTGGTCTGTGTTGGTTTTGGTCTGTGTTGGTTTTGGTCTGGGTTGGTGTCGGTCTGGGTTGGTGTCGGTCTGGGTTGAGGACAATCTGGTTTGGTGTCGATCGGGGTTGGTATTGTTCGGGGTTGATGACAACCGAAGTTGGTGTCGGTCGGGGTTGAGGACAATCGGGATTTGTGTCGGTCTGGGTTGGTGTTAATCAGGGTTGAGAACAATCTGTGTTGGTGTCGGTTTAGGTTGGTGTCGTTCGGGGGTTGAGGACAATCTGGGTTGGTGTTGGTCAGGGTTGAGGACAATCTTGGTTGGTGTCGGTCGGGGTTGAGGGCAATCGGGGTTGGTGTCGGTCGGGGTTGAGGACAATAGGGGTTGGTTTTGGTCGGGGTTGAGGACAATCTGTGTTGATGTCGGTCGTGGTTGAGGTCAGTCAGGGGTTGAGGACAATCTGTGTTGGTGGCGGTCAGGGTTGAGGACAATCTGTGTTGGTGTCAGTCTGGGTTGGGGTCGGTCGGGGTTGAGGACAATCTGTGTTGGTGTCAGTCGGGGTTGGTGTTAGTCGGGGATTGAGGACAATTTGGGTTGGTGTCCGGTCAGGATCGGCGTCGGTCAGGGTTGAGGACAATCTGGGTTAGTGTTGGTGTCGACCAGGGTTGGTGTTGCTCAGGGTTGAAGACAATCTGTGTTGGTGTCGACCAGGGTTGGTGTCGGTCTGAGTTGAGGACAATCTGTGTTGGTGTCGGTAAGGTTTGAGGACAATCTGGGTTGGTGTCGGTCTGGTTTGGTGTTTTTCAGGGTTGGTGTCGGTCAGGGTTGAGTACAATCTGGGTTGGTGTTGGTCAGGGTTGGTGTCGACCAGGGTTGGAGTCGCTCAGGGTTGAAGACAATCTGTGTTGGTGTCAGTTAGAGTTGGTGTCGACCATGGTTGGTGTTGGTCTGGGTTGAGGACAATCTGTGTTGGTGTCGTTTGGGGTTGGTGTCGGTCAGGGTTGAGGACAATCTGTGTTGGTGTCAGTCAGGGTTGAGGACAATTTGTGTTGGCGTTGGTCAAGGTTGAGGATATTCTGGGTTGGTGTCGGTGGAGTTTGAGGACAATCTGTGTTGATGTCGGTCTGTGTTGGTGTCAGTCGGGGTTGAGGACAATCTCTGTTGGTGTCGGTCGGGGTTGGTGACGGTCGGGGGTTGAGGACAATCTGCGCTGGTGTAGGTCAGGGTTAAGGACAATCTGTGTTGGCATCGGTCTAGTTTGGTGACAGTCTGGGTTGGTGTCGGTCAGGGGTTGAAGACAATCAGGGTTGGTGTCGGTCAGGGGTTGAGGACAATCAAGGTTGGTGTCGGTCTTGGTTGGTTTTGGTCGAAGTTGAGGACAATCTGTGTTGGTGTCGTTTGGGGTTGAGGACAATCTGTGTTGTTGTCGGTCGGGGTTGAGGTCAGTCAGAGTTAAGGACAATCTGTGGTGGTGTCGGTCTGGGTTGGTGTCAATCAGGGTTGAGGACAATCTGTGTTGGTGTCGGTCGGGGTTGAGGACAATCTGTGATGGTGTTGGTCTAGATTGGTGTCGGTCGGGGGTTGAGGACAATCTGTGTTGGTGTTGGCCAGGGTTGAGAACAATCTATGTTGGTATCGGTCGGGGTTGAGGACAATCTGTGTTGGTGTTCGGTCAGGGTTGGTGTCGGTCGGGGGTTGAGGACAATCCGGGTTGGTGTCCGGTCAGGGTTGGTGTCGGTCAGGGTTGAGGACAATCTGCCTAACAATAAAGACGTCACTTGCCCCCATCTATATCTGGCTATCGCAGTAAGATGCATTGGAAGGCTAACAACAGGCATAAACAAGACCAAGGATAAATCCAAAGGAAAAACCAAGCTTAACTTACCACCAGCCCGCAGACAACCAAATAACATGTCTAACAGTATGCGTTAAAAGCAGGGGTTTAGTCTGCACACATTTGCAAATGCATGCGTAAGCCACAGAGCCTCATCAAGGCACCCTGGTATCTGTGGTACCTAACACTAACTTATACGTGTCCCCACAGTGAAGGCACATGCATTCTGATGGATAGGTGAGAGCAGGTGGACTGAAAGGGAGCCACCCTTCCCAAAGGTACACCCAGCATATAGCACAATGGCTGCATTTGGTTGTCTGCAGGCTGGTGGTAAGTTAAGCTTGGTTTTTCTCTTGGATTTATCCTTGGTCTTGTTTATGCTTGAGGACAATCTGTGTTGGTGTCAGTCGGGGGTTGAAGACAATCTGGGTTGGTGTCCGGTCAGGGTTGAGGACAATCTAGGTTGGTGTCGGTAGGGGTTGAGGACAATCTGTGTTGGTGTTGGTCAGGGTTGGTGTCGGTCGGGGGTTGAGGACAATCTGTGTCGGTCAGGGTTGGTCGGGGGCTGAGGACAATCTGTGTTGGTATTGGTCAGGGTTGAGGACAATCTGGGTTGGCTTCTGTCGGGGTTGGCGTCTGTCGGGTTGGTGTAGGTTGGGGATGAGGACAATCTGTGTTGGTGTCGGTTGTGGTTGGTGTCGGTCAGGGTTGGTGTCGGTCAGGGTTGAGGACAATTTGGGTTGGCGTCTGTCGGGGTTGGTGTAGATCGGGGTTGAGGACAATCTGTGTTGGTGTCGGTCGGTGTTGGTGTCGGTCAGGGTTGATGTTGGAGTCATCCTGGGTTAGTGTTGGTCGGGGGTTGAGGACAATCAGTGTTGGTGTCGGTCTGGGTTGGTGTCGGTCAGGGTTGAGGACAATCTGGGTTGGTGTCCGGTCAGGGTTGGTGTCGGTCAGGGTTGAGGACAATCTGCCTAACAATAAAGACGCCACTTGCCCCCATCTATATCTGGCTATCGCAGTAAGATGCATTGGAAGGCTAACAACAGGCATAAACAAGACCAAGGATAAATCCAAAGGAAAAACCAAGCTTAACTTACCACCAGCCTGCAGACAACCAAATAACATGTCTAACAGTATGTGTTAAAAGCAGGGGTTTAGTCTGCACACATTTGCAAATGCATGCGTAAGCCACAGAGCCTCATCAAGGCACCCTGGTATCTGTGGTACCTAACACTAACTTATACGTGTCCCCACAGTGAAGGCACATGCATTCTGATGGATAGGTGAGAGCAGGTGGACTGAAAGGGAGCCACCCTTCCCAAAGGTACACCCAGCATATAGCACAATGGCTGCATTTGGTTGTCTGCAGGCTGGTGGTAAGTTAAGCTTGGTTTTTCTCTTGGATTTATCCTTGGTCTTGTTTATGCTTGAGGACAATCTGTGTTGGTGTCAGTCGGGGGTTGAAGACAATCTGGGTTAGTGTCCGGTCAGGGTTGAGGACAATCTAGGTTGGTGTCGGTAGGGGTTGAGGACAATCTGTGTTGGTGTTGGTCAGGGTTGGTGTCGGTCGGGGGTTGAGGACAATCTGTGTCGGTCAGGGTTGGTCGGGGGCTGAGGACAATCTGTGTTGGTGTTGGTCAGGGTTGAGGACAATCTGGGTTGGCTTCTGTCGGGGTTGGCGTCTGTCGGGTTGGTGTAGGTTGGGGATGAGGACAATCTGTGTTGGTGTCGGTTGTGGTTGGTGTCGGTCAGGGTTGGTGTCGGTCAGGGTTGAGGACAATTTGGGTTGGCGTCTGTCGGGGTTGGTGTAGATCGGGGTTGAGGACAATCTGTGTTGGTGTCGGTCGGTGTTGGTGTCGGTCAGGGTTGATGTTGGAGTCATCCTGGGTTAGTGTCGGTCGGGGGTTGAGGACAATCAGTGTTGGTGTCGGTCTGGGTTGGTGTCGGTCAGGGTTGAGGACAATCTGGGTTGGTGTTGGTCAAGGTTGGTGTCGACCAGGGTTGGGGTCGCTCAGGGTTGAAGACAATCTGTGTTGGTGTCGGTCTAGGTTGAGGACAATCTGTGTTGGTGTCGGTCAGGGTCGAGGACAATCAGGGTTGGTGTCGGTCAGGGTTGAGGACAATCTGAGTTGGCATCTGTCGGGGTTGGTGTAGATCTGTGTTGGTGTCGGTCAGGGTTGATGTTGGAGTCATCCTGGGTTAGGCTCAGTTGGGGTTCCCCATGACTAAGCTCCGTGGGCGGAGTGAAACGTGTGGGAACCGTGGCCTGGTTGGAGTCCAGGCTGAGGTTGCCACTCCATACACTGCAGCAGGACACCATAGATGTGCGACTTCCAGAGGTCACCCTTCCTGTCTTCAACCTTTCAGCACTTTAGCAGCAGCTGCGGATGCACCGTCCACATACCCTCTCCCTATCGAGCATGAGCAACACACACAGTTTTCCCAGGTCACCATGTTGATATTGGTTAGGGTTGAGTTTGTTGGTGTCATTCAGGGTTGGGGATAATATGGGTTTGTGTCAGTCCATGTTTGCGTTATTCTGGGTTGGGGTCAGTCGGGGTTTGTGTCAGTTCGTGTTGGTGTCAATCTGGTTTGGTGTCAAGTCAGAGTTGGTGATCTGGGTTGGTCCCTATTAGACTCAGTTGGGGTCGGGGTCACCCTGGGTTGGTGATGGTCGGGGGTTGGAGGCGATCTGGGTAGGCATCGGTCCCAGTTAGGGTTGGAATCATCCTGGGTTAGGGTCAGGCGCAGTTGGTGTCAGTCCGTGTTGGGGTCGGTCAGGGTTGGAGTCATCCTAGGTTGGAGTTAGTTGCGGTTGGTGGGCTTGTGTTGGTGTTGGTTGGGGTCTTCCTGAGTTTTGGACAGTTGGGGCTTGTGTCAGTCTGTGTTGGTGTCAGTCGGGGTTGGAGTCATCCTGGGTTAGGGTTGGAGTCCTCATGGGTTAGGGTTGGTCAGTATTGGTGTTGGTCAGGTTGGAATTATCATGGGTTAGGGTCAGTCGGGGTTAATGTCAGTCCATGTTGGTGTCAGTTGAGGTTGCAGTCATCGTGGGTTGGAGCCATTGGTTAGGGTCGGTTGGAGTTGGAGTCATTGTGGGTTGGTATTGGTTGAGGTTAGGGTCAGTTGAGGTTTGTGTCAGTCAGTGTTGGAATCATTCTAGGTTCAGGTTCATAAACGACCTGGAGGATGGGATAAACAGTTCAATCTCGGTATTTGCAGACGATACTAAGATAAGCAGGGCAATAACTTCTCCGCAGGATGTGGAAATCTTGCAAAAAGACCTGAACAAATTAATGGGGTGGGCGACTACATGGCAAATGAGGTTCTAGTAGATGATAGGCTCAGCAATGGCATGCAATGCCAAGCTGCTGCTAATAAAGCAAACAGAATATTGGCATTAAAAGGGGATCAACTGCAGAGATAAAACGATAATTCTCCCGCTCTACAAGACTCTGGTCCGGCCACACCTGGAGTATGCTGTCCAGTTCTGGGCACCAGTCCTCAGGAGGGACGTACTGGAAATGGAGCGAGTACAAAGAAGAGCAACAAAGCTAATAAAGGGTCTGGAGGATCTTAGTTATGAGGAAAGGTTGCGAGCTCTGAACTTATTCTCTCTGGAGAAGAGACGCTTGAGAGGGGATATGATTTCAATTTACAAATACTGTACTGGTGACCCCACAATAGGGATAAAACTTTTTCGCAGAAGAGAGTTTAATAAGACTCGTGGCCACTCATTACAATTAGAAGAAAAGGGGTTTAACCTTAAACTACGTAGAGGGTTCTTTACTGTAAGAGCGGCAAGGATGTGGAATTCCCTTCCACAGGCGGTGGTCTCAGCGGGGAGCATTGATAGCTTCAAGAAACTATTAGATAATCACCTGAATGACCGCAATATACAGGGATATGTAATGTAATACTGACACATAATCACACACATAGGTTGGACTTGATGGACTTGTGTCTTTTTTCAACCTCACCTACTATGTAACTATGTAAGGTCAGTCAGGGATTGTGGCAGTCCTTGCTTGTGTCGGTCTATGTTAGTGTCAATCTGAGTTGGTGTCATCCTGGGCTGGTGTCAGTTAGAGACAATCTGGGTTGGTCCCTGTGGGGGTCATCCTGGGTTAGGATTGGTCAGGGTTGGTGTCAGTCTGTATTGGAGTCACCTTGGGTTTGTGTCAGTCGGGGTTGGAGTCATCCTGGATTGTGGTCAGTCAGGGTTGGTATCAGTCCGTGTTGGTTCGGTCATGATTAGGGTCAGTCCGTGTTGGTGTCGGTCCCTGTTGGGGTTGCAGTCATACTGGGTTAAGCTCAGTTGGGATTGGTGTCGATCGGAATCATCCTGTGTTGTGGTCAATCGGGGTTCTGTTAGTCTGTGTTGGTGTCGGTTTGGGTTGAGGTTGTTCCACGTTGGTGTTAATCTAGTGTCGTTCAGGGTTGGATACAATATGGGTTGTGTCGGTCGGAGTTGGAGTCATCCTGGGTTGGGGGGAATCCGTGTTGGTGTCAGTCGGGGTTGGTGTTGGTTGGGCCTAGGTGTCTTCCTGGGTTGTGGTCAGTTGGGGCTTATGTCAGTCCGTATTGGGTTCAGTCTGTGTTGGATTCCATCTGAGTTTTGATGTCGGTCAGGGTTGGAGTCATCTTGCGCTGGTGTTGGTCCCTGTGGGGGCCGGTTAGGGTTTGGAGTTTTCTGAGTTTGGGTTGGTGTCAGTCCGTGTTTGTGTCATTCAGGGGTTGGGGGCTATCTGTGTCAGTGTCAGTCGGGGTTTGAGTCATCCTGGATTGGGGTCAGTCGGGGTTTGTGTCAGTCCGTGTTGGTGTCTGTCAGGGTTGGGGTTGATTCGTGTTGGTGTCGGTCAGGGTTGGAGTCCTCCTGGGTTGGGGTCTGTTTTGGTTGGTGTTGGTCTTTAATGGGGTTGAGGCTACTCAAGGGTTGAGGTCAGTAAGGCTTGAGATTGGTTGGGATTAGGGCTGGTCCGGGTTCCAAGTGGTTGGAGGGGGGGTAGATCTGGGTTCCAGGTGGTTGGAGATGATTGGGGTCGGTCAGGTTTGATGTTTGGGTCAGGCAGGCTGGATGTTTGGGTCGGACATGGTTGAGTTCATTTGCTGTTGATCCAGGTTAAGGTCGGTTGGGGATGACCTGGGTTGATATGGGAGTACCAGGCCTTCATTCTAGGTGGGTGCAGACATATTCTGTAAGTAATAGACCATGTCACTTGTGCAAGTTTTTTTTTCAAGTTAAACCCTGTGTAGGCATTCCCTGTTACTCCCAACCCTTTTATTCACGATGGGAGTAGTCATACCCTGTGACTCCCAACCTTTTTATTCATGATGGGAGTAGTTATACCCTGTGAGTTCCCATCCTTTTATTCATGATGGGAGTAATCATACCCTGTGAGTCCCAAACTTTTTTATTTACAATGAGAGTAGTCATACCCTGTGAGTCTTAACCCTTTTATTCATGATGGCCAATGGCGGTGAGGCGAAATATGTCACCCCAGGCCTTCCTACAAACATCCCGTCTACCAATGGCAGTCAGGCTAGCTATGTCACCACACTTTAGTAAGAAAGATGACCTGTATGTTCTCCCTATACACTGGAAGCACCTTTCCTGCTTCTGTCTCTGCAAAATCTTCATTAAAAGATAGTTCCCAAATCAAAATAATGTCTTCATTTGAAGGTGGAAGAGCCCCATATAGGAGTACTTAAAATAAAAGCAACCTTATATACAGAGCAGTTGAGTTCAAGCACACAAGCTCTGTATGTGGAGACCTCAGGACCAGACACTGCTGTGATAATAGGACAATAAATGGTCTACAGGGATAGAGATCAGAGGGCTTAGTATATACAGAATCTTCTCAGGTATACTCTCCTCTATAGCCCAGGCACAGTTTGGCACAGGATATCTACATAGTGCACCCTGGAGCTGGAAAGAGTGGCAAGTATCCCTCTCTATGGTCCTTCACTGCCATACACATATACAGCTTGTCATTAGGCGTATGGTCTATCATCTTAAAAAAATCACTATAAAGTCAATTGTGGTCAGTCAGGGTATGTGTCTGTTTGTGTTGGCTCGGTCAGGGTTGGTATCAATCTGGTTTGGTGTCAGTCCCTGTTGGGGTTGGTGTCATTCTGGGTTAGGTTCAGTTGGGGTTGATGTCAGTCAGGGTTGGAGTCATGCCGGGTTGAATTCATTCAAGGTTGGTGGGTCTGTGTTAGTTGGGGCTGGGATTTTCCTGGGTTGGTCGGGGGTTGGGGATGATCTGGGTTGGGGTTGGAGCCATCCTAGGTAAGGGTTGGTCTGGGTTGGTGTCAGTCCCTATTGGTGTTAATCTGGTTTGGTGTCGGTCAGAGTTGGGGACGATCTGGGTCGATGTTGGTGTTGGCGTGGGTTGCTGTCATTCTGAGTTGGTGTCGCTCCGAGTTGGAGACAGTCTGGCTTGGGGGTTTGAGTATACCTGGCTTGTTATCAGTTGGGGTCGGAGACAGGCACGGTTGGTGTCGGTCGGGGTTAGGGGCAATCTAGGTTGGTTTAGGTCGGGGTTGGTGTTGGTTGGGGGAGTCATCTTGGGTTGGTGGCGATCTGTGTTGGTGTAGGTTTTGGTTGGGGTCAGTTCATGTTGGTTTCGGTCAGTGCTGAGGACAATCTGGGTTTATGTCGATTCAGGTTGGGGACAGTCTATGTTGGCTTTTGTCGGGGTTGGAAACATTTGTTGTTGGTTCCGGTCGCAGACAGTCCAGGTTGGAAACAGTCTCAGTAATAATCAGTCTGGGTTTGTGTTGGTCAGGGTAGAGGCCGGGATTGAGATCAGTCTAGGTTGGGGACTGGCTGGCTTTGAGTCGGTTTTTGTTTTAGTTTGTCTTATTTGGGGTCTGTGTCGGTTGGGATCTGTCTGGGTTGGGGATGGTGTGACTTTGGATTGGTCTGGTTTGTGGACATTCTGGGTTAGGGTTGGTTTGGGTTCCAGGTAGTTTGGGTTAGGGTTGGTCTGGGTTCCCTTCAGTCTGGTTTGGGGGTGATCTTGGTTAATGTAGGTTGAGGGAGTGATCCTGTGTTGAGGATGATCTGGGTCGATGTCGGTAAGGGTTGGGGACCATCAATGTTGGTGTCAGTCAGTGTTGGGGACGATCTGGGTTGGGGACAGTCAGGGTTGGGGATAATCTGGGTTGGTGTCTGTCTGGGTTGGGGACTTCGTTTTGTTGTCGGGCAGGGGTTTGGACAATCAGTGTTGGTGTCAGTCAATGTTGGGGATAATCTGGGTTGGTGTCGGTCCGGGTTGGGGACAGTCAGGGATGGGTTGGTGTCTGTCAGGGTTGAGGATGATTTGGGTTGGAAACAGTCCGTGTTGGTGTTCGTTGGGGTTGGAAACGTTTGGAGTTGGTTCGAGTCAGGGTTGGAGGCATCCTGGGTTGGGGGTCAGTTGGGGTTGGAAGCATCAGGAACAGTGTCAGTAGGGATTGGTCTGGATTGATGTTAGTTTGGGTAGAGGTCGGTGTTGATTGGTCTGGGTTGGGGACTGGCTGGCTTTGGGTCGGTCTTTGGACCAGTTGGTCTGGTTTGGAGTCTGTCTGGATTGGGGAAGGTCTGGCTTTGGGTTGGTCTGGGTTCCAGTTGGTCAGGTTTGTTGACGTTCTGGGTTAGGGTTGGTCTTGGTTCCCTTTACTTGGGGTTAGGGTTGGTATGGGTTCCAGTTTTTCTGGGTTAAGTTTGTTCGGATTGAGTTGGTCAGGATTGGGTTTTGGTTAGGGTTGATTTGAGGATGGTCTAGGTTAGGGACGATCCGGGTTAGGGTTGTTCTGGGTTAAGTCAGTTGGGGTTGGAGTTAGTAAGGATTGGGGTCGATTTAGGGTTGGGAACAGTCTGGGTTAGGGACGTTCTGGATTCCAGTCATCCAGGGTTGGACTTGGTCAGCATTGGGGTTGGGGTTAGAGTTCCAATAAGTTGGGGTTTGTGTTGGTCATGGTTGGGGCCAATCAGGATTGAGGTTAGTCTGGGCTGGGCTGGGCTGGGCTTGGCCTAAGGTGAGGTCAGATGCGGTTGGTGTTGGTTGGCGTTAGGGCTGGTCTGGGTTCCAGTCAGTCTGGGCTGGGATCAGTTGGATTGGTCTGAATTGGGGTCTAGATCAGTTGGTGTAAGGGTCAGGCTGAGTGTATAGGTGGGTGGTCTGGGTTGGGGTTGGAGTCATCGTGGGTTGGGGTCTGTTTTGGTTGGTGTTGGTCTTGATTGGGGTTGAGGCTACTCAAGGGTTGAGGTCAGTAAGGCTTGAGATTGGTCAGGGTTAGGGTTGGTCTAGGTTCAGGTGGTTGGAGTTGATTGGGGTTGGTCAGGTTTGATGTTTGGGTCAGGCAGGGTTGATGTTTGGGTCGGACACGGTTGAGTTCATTTGTGGTTGATCCAGGATAAGGTCGGTTGGGGATGACCTGGGTTGATATGTGAGTAGCAGGCCTTCATTCTAGGTGGGCGTAGACATATCCTGTTAGTAGTAGACCATGTCACTTGTGCAAGTTTTTTTTTTCCAAGTTAAACCCCGTGTAGGCATTCCCTTAAGTCTCAACCCTTCTATTCAAGATGGGAGTAGTCATACCCTGTGAGTTCCCAACCCTTTTGTTCATGATGGGAGTAGTCATACCCTGTGAGTCCCAACCCTTGTATTCATGATGGGAGTAGTTATACCCTGTGAGTCTTAATCCTTTTATTCATGATGGGAGTAGTCCTACCCTGTGAGTCCCAACCTATTTATTTATGATGGGAGTAGTCACACCCTGTGAGTCCCCTCCCTTTTTTTCCTGATGGGAGTAGTCATACCTTGTGAGTCCCTACCCTTTTATTCCTGATGGGAGTAGTCATACCTTGTCAGTCTCAATCCTTTTATACATGATGGGAGTAGTCATACCCTGTGAGTCTCAATCCTTTTATTCATGATGGGAGTAGTCCTACCCTGTGAGTCTCAATTCTTTTATTCATGATGGGAGTAGTCATACCCTGTGAGTAGTAACCATTTTATTCACGATGGGACGATGGGAGTAGTCATACCCTGTGTGTAGTAACCATTTTATTTATGATGGTATCTTCCGCAAGGCGTATTTGCAGAGTGATGCGGATGATGATGATGATGATGGTAGTTCTATGATGACAATGAAGTGGAAATGACATCACACACACACGGTTACCAGATAACTGATTTATTAGATGAATTGCACCCCGTATCATGGGGCAACAGTGCACAATAATAAGGATCTCAAGGTACGTGTCACCTTATCTGTCTTGGCCCTGTGCTCAGTCTGGTGGCTTTCCAGATTTCCAGTGTTTGAACTTCCCTGAATTCCAGAACTTCTGTGAACTCTATGGAGACTAGAGAAGTGTCGATATGCAAAAGAAGAGGAGGATGGCATTTTGTAATAAAGGTGATGCTATCTTCTCAGTTACCCCAGGTCTTCCTACAAACATCCCGTCTTCCAATGGCGGTCAGGCTAGATATGTCACCCCAGGTCTTCCTACAAACCTCCCGTCTCCCAATGGCGGTCAGAGTAAATCTGTCACCCCAGGACTTCCTACAAACATCCTGTCTACTAATGACGGTTAGGCTAGATATTTCACCCCGTATTAGTAAGAATGATGACCTGTATGTTCTCCCTATGCACTGGAAGCACCTTTCCTGCTCCTGTCTCTGCAATATCTTCATAAAAAGAAAGTTCCCAAATCACAATAATGTCTTCATCTGAAGGTGAAGGAGCCCCAGATAGGAGCGCTTAAAATATAAGCAACCTTATATACAGAGCAGTTGAGTTCTAGTACACAAAATCTGTATGTGGAGACTTCAGGACCAGACATGGTTGTAATAATAATAAATGGTCTCCAGGGATAGAGATCAGAGGGCTTAGTACATACAGTATCTTCTCAGGTATACTCGCCTCTATAGCCCAGGCGCATTTTGGCACAGGATATATACATAGTGCACCCTGGAGCTGGAAAGAGCGGCAAGAATCCCTCTCTATGGTCCTTCACTGCCATACACATATACAGCTTGTCATTAGGAGTACTGTCTATCATCTTAAATATTCACTATTAAGTCAATTTTACAGATTTTAGCTAAATTTCAACCAATGTTAAAACATCTTTATAGCCTTAGCAAACACCTACATCTGCTTAAAAATATACAAGTTTGGCTTTTTTTAATTTAATCATCAAAGCAGCCCTAGAGATCATTCTGTCTAAGAGGGGTTGGTTACGTGTTGTATCCTTTCACCCCAGAAGTCACTAACAAGAAATTTGGCACAAGTTTGGGACAGAAAAGGGAGGGTTTGGCACGCTTCTTCAAGTCTGAAGGCTATTGGTTTATGAGATGATGACAGATTTAGGACATTCTGGGGTTGATTTCCTAAAACTGGAGAGTGCAACATCTGGTGCAGCTCTGCATAGTAGCCAATCAGCTTCCAGGTTTTATCATCAAAGCTTAGCTGAAGAAGCAGAAGTTGGAAGCTGATTGGCTACTTTGCAGAGCTGCACCAGATTTTTCACTCCAGTTTTAGGAAATCAACCCCACATCTCACCACCTGATAGTGAGGAGGGGGGCCCTTGTGCTACCCATCGAGTCACAAGAACTGCTGGTGTAACCCTGCTGTGGAGGAGTCTTGGTATATCCATTGTAGACAGTCTGTTTTCCCAAAAAACACCGTGTCGTATTTCATTTTAGTGTCACCCTACTGTTATGGAGAAGGGCGTTTTACTGGGTGAATGCTTTACAGTGCAAAATTTGCCTTTATTGCTATTTTATTAATAATTAACATTTTCACATTTGTAGGGTTAACACATTTCCTTGTGATTGGGACTAGGTAGCCTTCAAACAGCCAAAGCCAGGCTGACCCTACTGCCCTGAAGGTTTCAGCTGTGTTCCAACAGACATGTCGTGTCCACGACCCTTTGCATTTCCCAGTTCTACCATCCATTCCCCCACACGTACCAACCTCTCCCACCAAATGTCTTCAGTTAGCCAACCTTTTGTGGGTTGGTTGACCGCACACTTTGCTCGTAAGCCACCCTCTGCCCAATCAAGTATTGCGCTGCTTGTGTGGCCCCCGGTGGTCCTGTAATGATCACTTTCCTGCTTCTTGTTCCAGGGACAAATTCACCCTTCTTGGAAATCTGTATACGAGCTCCTGTCAGCTCTTGGTATTCAATCAATGTCTTTCCACCTTTGCCCAGTATTGCACCTACCAGGGTTTCTGGTACAGCCATCTCCAGAGTCTCCTTACCAGCAATGCTTTCCGCAGCTAGCTTCTCCATTAGGATTCCTCCACCCCCCAAGCCCAATGCAGAACCAGCTTCACCTGTGTAAGATGCTAAAAGATTGACAGCTGCTGGATGGACACCGCCAACTAATGGATTAAATCCTAAACCTGTGCTGTAACCATAGCTGGCTAAAGTATTCAGAGCCGTAGAGATGGCCAGAAGATCTCCACCAGATATTGCAGCTGAAGCAGCTGGTGTAGCTGGGTATGGGGCAATGGTTGCCTCAGCTGTCCCTCCAGCATATGGGGATCCTGTAGGGTTGGAGTTGGCCACAGGACCTTGGGTGTTGGTGTAGCTGATGTTGAGATAGGAAGTGCCCTGAGGCGGGTCCTCTTTTGCTTTGTGTATGATGCTTCTTACTGCATGCTGAACCTGAGTAGCTTCCCCACTCACTGTCACCACCCGTTCCTGGAGATTTGGACCTGCTGGCTTCTGGGAGAGCTGGACCCACGCTCCAGATTCCTCCATGATACTACGGACAGTTGCTCCACCTTTCCCAATGATGAGGCCGGCTGTTGTGTTGGGAACAATAAGTTTAGCCTGAAAATTGAGTTGGGAGGAGAGAAAATGAATGAAGATGTGGTGAATGTAAAATGATAAAACAGTGTGGTAAGGAATTGGTATTAGATATATTCTGGTGTGCAAATTAGTACCGGGTACAGTGTGGTGAGGGATTAATATGAGGTACGGTGTGGTGTTGGATTAGTATTGGGTACGGTGTGGTTTTGGATTAGTATTGGGTACGGTGTGGTGTTGGATTAGTATCGGGTACGGTGTGGTGTTGGATTAGTATCGGGTACGGTGTGGTGATGGATTAGTATCGGGTACGGTGTGGTGAGGGATTAGTATTGGGTACGGTGTGGTGAGGGATTAGTTATCGGGTATGGGTGTGGTGAAGGATTAGTATGAGGTACGGTGTGGTGAGGAATTAGTATTGGGTACGGTGTGGTGAGGAATTAGTATTGGGTACGGTGTGGTGTTGGATTAGTATCGGGTACGGTGTGGTGAGGGATTAGTATTGGGTACGGTGTGGTGTTGGATTAGTATGAGGTACGGTGTGGTGATGGATTAGTATCGGGTACGGTGTGGTGAGGGATTAGTATTGGGTACGGTGTGGTGAGGGATTAGTATGAGGTACGGTGTGGTGTTGGATTAGTATGAGGTACGGTGTGGTGAGGGATTAGTATTGGGTACGGTGTGGTGTTGGATTAGTATCGGGTACGGTGTGGTGAGGGATTAGTATTGGGTACGGTGTGGTGAGGGATTAGTATTGGGTACGGTGTGGTGTTGGATTAGTATGAGGTACGGTGTGGTGAGGGATTAATATGAGGTACGGTGTGGTGAGGGATTAGTATGAGGTACGGTGTGGTGAGGGATTAATATGAGGTACGGTGTGGTGTTGGATTAGTATGAGGTACGGTGTGGTGTTGGATTAGTATTGGGTACGGTGTAGTGATGGATTAGTATTGGGTACGGTGTGGTGTTGGATTAGTATGAGGTACGGTGTGGTGTTGGATTAGTATGAGGTACGGTGTGGTGATGGATTAGTATTGGGTACGGTGTGGTGTTGGATTAGTATGAGGTACGGTGTGGTGTTGGATTAGTATTGGGTACGGTGTGGTGATGGATTAGTATTGGGTACGGTGTGGTGTTGGATTAGTATGAGGTACGGTGTGGTGATGGATTAGTATTGGGTACGGTGTGGTGTTGGATTAGTATGAGGTACGGTGTGGTGTTGGATTAGTATGAGGTATGGTGTGGTGTTGGATTAGTATGAGGTACGGTGTGGTGTTGGATTAGTATGAGGTACGGTGTGGTGATGGATTAGTATTGGGTACGGTGTGGTGTTGGATTAGTATGAGGTACGGTGTGGTGATGGATTAGTATTGGGTACGGTGTGGTGTTGGATTAGTATGAGGTACGGTGTGGTGATGGATTAGTATGAGGTACGGTGTGGTGTTGGATTAGTATGAGGTACGGTGTGGTGTTGGATTAGTATGAGGTACGGTGTGGTGATGGATTAGTATTGGGTACGGTGTGGTGTTGGATTAGTATGAGGTACGGTGTGGTGATGGATTAGTATTGGGTACGGTGTGGTGATGGATTAGTATTGGGTACGGTGTGGTGTTGGATTAGTATGAGGTACGGTGTGGTGATGGATTAGTATTGGGTACGGTGTGGTGTTGGATTAGTATGAGGTACGGTGTGGTGATGGATTAGTATTGGGTACGGTGTGGTGTTGGATTAGTATGAGGTACGGTGTGGTGATGGATTAGTATTGGGTACGGTGTGGTTTTGGATTAGTATGAGGTACGGTGTGGTGTTGGATTAGTATCGGGTACGGTGTGGTGTTGGATTAGTATGAGGTACGGTGTGGTTTTGGATTAGTATCGGGTACGGTGTGGTGAGGGATTAATATGAGGTACGGTTGGGTGCGATTAGTATGAGGTACGGTGTGGTGTTGGATTAGTATGAGGTACGGTGTGGTGAGGGATTAGTATCGGGTACGGTGTGGTGTTGGATAAGTATCGTGTACGGTGTGGTGAGGGATTAGTATGAGGTACGGTGTGGTGATGGATTAGTATTGGGTACGGTGTGGTGAGGGATTAGTATCGGGTACGGTGTGGTGTTGGATTAGTATCGTGTACGGTGTGGTGAGGGATTAGTATGAGGTACGGTGTGGTGAGGGATTAGTATGAGGTACGGTGTGGTGTTAGATTAGTATCGGGTACGGTGTGGTGTTGGATTAGTATTGGGTACGGTGTGGTGATGGATTAGTATTGGGTACGGTGTGGTGATGGATTAGTATTGGGTACGGTGTGGTGATGGATTAGTATCGGGTACGGTGTGGTGAGGGATTAGTATCGGGTAGGGTGTGGTGAGGGATTATTATGAGGTACGGTGTGGTGAGGGATTAGTATGAGGTACGGTGTGGTGTTAGATTAGTATCGGGTACGGTGTGGTGTTGGATTAGTATCGGGTACGGTGTGGTGAGGGATTATTATGAGGTACGGTGTGGTGAGGGATTAGTATGAGGTACGGTGTGGTGTTAGATTAGTATCGGGTACGGTGTGGTGTTGGATTAGTATCGGGTACGGTGTGGTGAGGGATTAGTATCGGGTACGGTGTGGTGAGGGATTAGTATGAGGTACGGTGTGGTGTTGGATTAGTATCGGGTACGGTGTGGTGATGGATTAGTATTGGGTACGGTGTGGTGTTGGATTAGTATTGGGTACGGTGTGGTTTTGGATTAGTATGAGGTACGGTGTGGTGTTGGATTAGTATTGGGTACGGTGTGGTGATGGATTAGTATCGGGTACGGTGTGGTTTTGGATTAGTATGAGGTACGGTGTGGTGTTGGATTAGTATCGGGTACGGTGTGGTGTTGGATTAGTATCGGGTACGGTGTGGTGTTGGATTAGTATCGGGTACGGTGTGGTGAGGGATTAGTATGAGGTACAGTGTGGTTTTGGATTAGTATGAGGTACGGTGTGGTGTTGGATTAGTATCGGGTACGGTGTGGTGAGGGATTAGTATGAGGTACAGTGTGGTTTTGGATTAGTATGAGGTACGGTGTGGTGTTGGATTAGTATGAGGTACGGTGTGGTTTTGGATTAGTATGAGGTACGGTGTGGTGAGGGATTAGTATCGGGTACGGTGTGGTGAGGGATTAGTATGAGGTACGGTGTGGTGTTGGATTAGTATGAGGTACGGTGTGGTGAGGGATTAGTATCGGGTACGGTGTGGTGTTGGATTAGTATGAGGTACGGTGTGGTGAAGGATTAGTATCGGGTACGGTGTGGTGAGGGATTAGTATCGGGTACGGTGTGGTGAGGGATTAGTATGAGGTACGGTGTGGTGATGGATTAGTATTGGGTACGGTGTGGTGATGGATTAGTATTGGGTACGGTGTGGTGTTGGATTAGTATCGGGTACGGTGTGGTGTTGGATTAGTATCGGGTACGGTGTGGTGATGGATTAGTATGAGGTACGGTGTGGTGAGGGATTAGTATGAGGTACGGTGTGGTGAGGGATTAGTATGAGGTACGGTGTGGTGTTGGATTAGTATCGGGTACGGTGTGGTGATGGATTAGTATGAGGTACGGTGTGGTGAGGGATTAGTATGAGGTACGGTGTGGTGTTGGATTAGTATCGGGTACGGTGTGGTGATGGATTAGTATGAGGTACGGTGTGGTGATGGATTAGTATCGGGTACGGTGTGGTGTTGGATTAGTATGAGGTACGGTGTGGTGTTGGATTAGTATGAGGTACGGTGTGGTTTTGGATTAGTATGAGGTACGGTGTGGTGTTGGATTAGTATGAGGTACGGTGTGGTGTTGGATTAGTATGAGGTACGGTGTGGTGTTGGATTAGTATCGGGTACGGTGTGGTGAGGGATTAGTATCGGGTACGGTGTGGTGTTGGATTAGTATTGGGCACGGTGTGGTGTTGGATTAGTATTGGGTACGGTGTGGTGAGGGATTAGTATTGGGTACGGTGTGGTGTTGGATTAGTATCGGGTACGGTGTGGTGATGGATTAGTATTGGGTACGGTGTGGTGATGGATTAGTATCGGGTACGGTGTGGTGAGGGATTAGTATCGGGTACGGTGTGGTGTTGGATTAGTATGAGGTACGGTGTGGTGAGGGATTAGTATCGGGTACGGTGTGGTGTTGGATTAGTATCGGGTACGGTGTGGTGTTGGATTAGTATGAGGTACGGTGTGGTGATGGATTAGTATCGGGTACGGTGTGGTGAGGGATTAGTATCGGGTACGGTGTGGTGTTGGATTAGTATGAGGTACGGTGTGGTGAGGGATTAGTATCGGGTACGGTGTGGTGATGGATTAGTATCGGGTACGGTGTGGTGTTGGATTAGTATCGGGTACGGTGTGGTGTTGGATTAGTATGAGGTACGGTGTGGTGTTGGATTAGTATGAGGTACGGTGTGGTGAGGGATTAGTATCGGGTACGGTGTGGTGTTGGATTAGTATCGGGTACGGTGTGGTGTTGGATTAGTATGAGGTACGGTGTGGTGTTGGATTAGTATCGGGTACGGTGTGGTGTTGGATTAGTATCGGGTACGGTGTGGTGTTGGATTAGTATTGGGCACGGTGTGGTGTTGGATTAGTATCGGGTACGGTGTGGTGAGGGATTAGTATCGGGTACGGTGTGGTGTTGGATTAGTATCGGGTACGGTGTGGTGTTGGATTAGTATGAGGTACGGTGTGGTGTTGGATTAGTATGAGGTACGGTGTGGTGTTGGATTAGTATCGGGTACGGTGTGGTGTTGGATTAGTATGAGGTACGGTGTGGTGTTGGATTAGTATCGGGTACGGTGTGGTGTTGGATTAGTATTGGGTACGGTGTGGTGAGGGATTAGTATCGGGTACGGTGTGGTGTTGGATTAGTATGAGGTACGGTGTGGTGTTGGATTAGTATCGGGTACGGTGTGGTGTTGGATTAGTATGAGGTACGGTGTGGTGTTGGATTAGTATCGGGTACGGTGTGGTGTTGGATTAGTATCAGGTACGGTGTGGTGAAGGATTAGTATCGGGTACGGTGTGGTGAGGGATTAGTATGAGGTACGGTGTGGTGTTGGATTAGTATGAGGTACGGTGTGGTGAGGGATTAGTATCGGGTACGGTGTGGTGTTGGATTAGTATGAGGTACGGTGTGGTGAAGGATTAGTATCGGGTACGGTGTGGTGAGGGATTAGTATGAGGTACGGTGTGGTGTTGGATTAGTATCGGGTACGGTGTGGTGTTGGATTAGTATGAGGTACGGTGTGGTGTTGGATTAGTATCGGGTACGGTGTGGTGTTGGATTAGTATTGGGTACGGTGTGGTGTTGGATTAGTATCGGGTACGGTGTGGTGAGGGATTAGTATTGGGTACGGTGTGGTGTTGGATTAGTATGAGGTACTGTGTGGTGTTGGATTAGTATGAGGTACGGTGTGGTGTTGGATTAGTATCGGGTACGGTGTGGTGAGGGATTAGTATTGGGTACGGTGTGGTGTTGGATTAGTATCGGGCATGGTGTGGTGTTGGATTAGTATCGGGTACGGTGTGGTGTTGGATTAGTATTGGGTACGGTATGGTGAGGGATTAGTATTGGGTACGGTGTGGTGTTGGATTAGTATCGGGTACGGTGTGGTGTTGGATTAGTATGAGGTACGGTGTGGTGTTGGATTAGTATCGGGTACGGTGTGGTGAGGGATTAGTATGAGGTACAGTGTGGTGAGGGATTAGTATGAGGTACGGTGTGGTGTTGGATTAGTATGAGGTACGGTGTGGTGTTGGATTAGTATGAGGTACGGTGTGGTGTTGGATTAGTATCGGGTACGGTGTGGTGTTGGATTAGTATGAGGTACGGTGTGGTGTTGGATTAGTATCGGGTACGGTGTGGTGTTGGATTAGTATGAGGTACGGTGTGGTGAGGGATTAGTATTGGGTACGGTGTGGTGTTGGATTAGTATGAGGTACGGTGTGGTGTTGGATTAGTGTCGGGTACGGTGTGGTGTTGGATTAGTATCGGGTACGGTATGGTGTTGGATTAGTATTGTATACGGTGTGGTGTTGGATTAGTATCGGGTACGGTGTGGTGTTGGATTAGTATGAGGTACGGTGTGGTGTTGGATTAGTATCGGGTACGGTGTGCTGAGGGATTAGTATCGGGTACGGTGTGGTGTTAGATTAGTATCGGGTACGGTGTGGTGTTGGATTAGTATGAGGTACGGTGTGGTGTTGGATTAGTATCGGGTACGGTGTGCTGAGGGATTAGTATCGGGTACGGTGTGGTGTTAGATTAGTATCGGGTACGGTGTGGTGAGGGATTAGTATGAGGTACAGTGTGGTGAGGGATTAGTATGAGGTACGGTGTGGTGTTGGATTAGTATGAGGTACGGTGTGGTGTTGGATTAGTATGAGGTACGGTGTGGTGAGGGATTAGTATCGGGTATGGTGTGGTGTTGGATTAGTATCGGGTACGGTGTGGTGTTGGATTAGTATCGGGTACGGTGTGGTGTTGGATTAGTATCGGGTACGGTGTGGTGTTGGATTAGTATCGGGTACGGTGTGGTGATGGATTAGTATGAGGTACGGTGTGGTGAGGGATTAGTATCGGGTATGGTGTGGTGTTGGATTAGTATCGGGTACGGTGTGGTGTTGGATTAGTATCGGGTACGGTGTGGTGATGGATTAGTATCAGGTACGGTGTGGTGTTGGATTAGTATCGGGTACGGTGTGGTGATGGATTAGTATCGGGTACGGTGTGGTGTTGGATTAGTATGAGGTACGGTGTGGTGAGGGATTAGTATCGGGTACGGTGTGGTGCTGGATTAGTATGAGGTACGGTGTGGTGTTGGATTAGTATCGGGTACGGTGTGGTGTTGGATTAGTATGAGGTACGGTGTGGTGTTGGATTAGTATGAGGTACGGTGTGGTGTTGGATTAGTATGAGGTACGGTGTGGTGTTGGATTAGTATGAGGTACGGTGTGGTGAGGGATTAGTATTGGGTACGGTGTGGTGTTGGATTAGTATCGGGTACGGTGTGGTGATGGATTAGTATGAGGTACGGTGTGGTGAGGGATTAGTATCGGGTATGGTGTGGTGTTGGATTAGTATCGGGTACGGTGTGGTGTTGGATTAGTATCGGGTACGGTGTGGTGATGGATTAGTATCAGGTACGGTGTGGTGTTGGATTAGTATCGGGTACGGTGTGGTGATGGATTAGTATCGGGTACGGTGTGGTGTTGGATTAGTATGAGGTACGGTGTGGTGAGGGATTAGTATCGGGTACGGTGTGGTGCTGGATTAGTATGAGGTACGGTGTGGTGTTGGATTAGTATCGGGTACGGTGTGGTGTTGGATTAGTATGAGGTACGGTGTGGTGTTGGATTAGTATGAGGTACGGTGTGGTGTTGGATTAGTATGAGGTACGGTGTGGTGTTGGATTAGTATGAGGTACGGTGTGGTGTTGGATTAGTATCGGGTACGGTGTGGTGTTGGATTAGTATGAGGTACGGTGTGGTGTTGGATTAGTATGAGGTACGGTGTGGTGTTGGATTAGTATGAGGTACGGTGTGGTGTTGGATTAGTATTGGGCACGGTGTGGTGAGGGATTAGTATGAGGTACGGTGTGGTGTTGGATTAGTATGAGGTACGGTGTGGTGATGGATTAGTATTGGGTACGGTGTGGTGTTGGATTAGTATTGGGTACGGTGTGGTGAGGGATTAGTATTGGGTACGGTGTGGTGAGGGATTAGTATCGGGTATGGTGTGGTGTTGGATTAGTATGAGGTACGGTGTGGTGTTGGATTAGTATGAGGTACGGTGTGGTGAGGGATTAGTATGAGGTACGGTGTGGTGTTGGATTAGTGTGAGGTACGGTGTGGTGTTGGATTAGTATGAGGTACGGTGTGGTGTTGGATTAGTATCGGGTACGGTGTGGTGAGGGATTAGTATGAGGTACGGTGTGGTGTTGGATTAGTATGAGGTACGGTGTGGTGAGGGATTAGTATCGGGTACGGTGTGGTGAGGGATTAGTATGAGGTACGGTGTGGTTTTGGATTAGTATGAGGTACGGTGTGGTGTTGGATTAGAGTGAGGTACGGTGTGGTGAGGGATGAAGATGAGGGTTGTAGTTCTTGCTGTCTCCTGAGAACCCCCACAGTTACCTCCAACCTCTCTCAGTGCCGTCTAGCCTCCTATGGTGCCCCCAAGTTCCAACAGTGTCCCACAGTGCACCTGCAAAGCTACCTAGAGATACCTCCAGCCCCTTTTTAGAAATCCTGTTCCCTACAGTCATCCCTAACCCCCTGTAGAACCACAATCCCCGCACAGTGATACCAAGACCCATCTAGAGCCTTCCAGCCCCCCCCCCCCCCCATCCAGAGCCCCTAGTCCAAAGCTGACTGTATTGTCCTTCCACTGACACCAATATCGGACCTTTTCTTCATAATGACCACTTATACCATAGCATTCTTCTGTCTATTGACCACCAATCGGGGACAAGATGGTGGTGAGGGACAGCCGTGAGTGAATTTTGCCTTGACCTAATTAAACCAAGAAGTGGGGGAGTGGGCAGTTTGGTATCTTTGCCCTGGGCACAGATTGGGATATATTTACAGTGGAGAGGCAGGTGCTGAGATGCCAGGCTGTCATTGGGTGGAGCCAGCCTTGTGTAAGAAAGTAGCCACTAATGTGATTGTACTGACAGCCAATGATGTGCGAGAAAGGTGAACTGAGCTCAGTCTGTGGCACACAATGCCGGCTGTCAGTACAGACACATTGGCTACTATATTCTCATGCAGGGCTGGCTTTACCTAGCAATAGCCTGCCTCCCCACCACTGATTTCTCTAGGATTAGGGATAGCAGGTGCACACAGTCCTTCTAATGAATTGGACATAGCGCAGAGCTCCCATTAGGGGACAGGTGTACTCCACTCAAGAGACGGAACTCCATGTTGGAGGAGAGATTCTTTGTCTGATAGAGTAGAGGTGGCTAAGGGAGTCTGAGAGACTGAGAGCCAGGATGACTAGGTGAGTCCAGAGGACTGAGGGAATCTGGAAGTCTGAGCAGTGAAAGAGCCCGGGTGTCAGTAGAACCCCTACTAAGAAGCCAGGGAGTAGGCCTGCGCATATGTGAGCTGCAACTGAAACAGTCAGGTGAGTCGAGAGAGTCAGGAGAGCTGAGAGAGTCAGGAGAGCTGAGAGAGTCAGGAGAACTGAGAGAGTCAGGATAGCCAGGAGAGCTGAGAGAGTCAGGAGAGCTGAGAGAGTCAGGATAGTCAGGAGAGCTAAGAGAGTCAGGATAGTCAGGAGAGCTGAGAGAGTCAGGAGAACTAAGAGAGCCAGGAGAGCTGAGAGAGTCAGGATAGTCAGGAGAGCTGAGAGAGTCGGGATAGCCAGAAGAGCTGAGAGAGTCGGGATAGCCAGGAGAGCTGAGAGAGTCGGGATAGCCAGGAGAGCTGAGAGAGTCGGGATAGCCAGGAGAGCTGAGAGAGTCGGGATAGCCAGAAGAGCTGAGAGAGTCGGGATAGCCAGAAGAGCTGAGAGAGTCGGGATAGCCAGGAGAGCTGAGAGAGTCGGGATAGCCAGGAGAGCTGAGAGAGTCGGGAGAACTGAGAGAGTCGGGAGAACTGAGAGAGTCGGGACAGCCAGGAGAGCTGAGTGAGTCGGGAGAGCTGAGAGAGTCGGGAGAGCTGAGAGAGTCGGGAGAGCTGAGAGAGTCAGGATAGCCAGGAGAGCTGAGTGAGTCGGGAGAGCTGAGAGAGTCAGGAGAGCTGAGAGAGTCGGGAGAGCTGAGAGAGTCGGGAGAACTGAGAGAGTCAGGATAGCCAGGAGAGCTGAGTGAGTCGGGAGAGCTGAGAGAGTCGGGAGAGCTGAGAGAGTCGGGAGAACTGAGAGAGTCAGGATAGCCAGGAGAGCTGAGAGAGTCAGGATAGTCAGGAGAGCTGAGAGAGTCAGGATAGTCAGGAGAGCTGAGAGAATCAGGATAGTCAGGAGAGCTGAGAGAGTCAGGATAGTCAGGAGAGCTGAGAGAATCAGGAGAACTGAGAGAGCTGAGAGAGTCAGGATAGTCAGGAGAGCTGAGAGAGTCAGGATAGTCAGGAGAGCTGAGAGAGTCAGGATAGCCAGGAGAGCTGAGAGAGTCAGGAGAGCTGAGAGAGTCGGGATAGTCAGGAGAGCTGAGAGAGTCAGGATAGCCAGGAGAGCTGAGAGAGTCAAGAGAACTGAGAGAGTCAGGAGAGCTGAGAGAGTCAGGATAGCCAGGAGAGCTGAGAGAGTCGGGATAGCCAGGAGAGCTGAGAGAGTCAGGACAGTCAGGGGATGTGAGAGAGTCGGGATAGCCAGAAGAGCGGAGAGAGCCGGGATATTCAGGAGAGCTGAGAGAGTCAAGATAGGAGAGCTGGAATAGTTAGGAGAGCTGAGAGAGTCGGGACAGTCAAGAGAGCTGAGAGAGTCAGGACAGTCAGGAGAGCTGAGAGAGCCGGGATAGTCAGGGGATGTGAGAGAGTCGGGATAGCCAGAAGAGCGGAGAGAGCCGGGATAGTCAGGAGAGCTGAGAGAGTCAAGATAGGAGAGCTGGGATAGTTAGGAGAGCTGAGAGAGTTGGGACAGTCAAGAGAGCTGAGAGAGTCGGGACAGTCAGGAGAGCTGAGAGAGCCGGGATAGCCAGGAGAGCTGAGAGAGCTGGGATAGTCAGGAGAGCTGAGAGAGCCGGGATAGCCAGGAGAGCTGAGAGAGCTGGGATAGTCAGGAGAGCTGAGAGAGCCGGGATTGTCAGGAGAGCTGAGAGAGCCGGGATTGTCAGGAGAGCTGAGAGAGTCAGGAGAACTGAGAGAGCCAGGAGAGCTGAGAGAGTCGGGAGAACTGAGAGAGCCAGGAGAACTGAGAGAGTCGGGACAGTCAGGAGAGCTGAGAGAGTCGGGACAGTCAGGAGAGATGAGAGAGTCGGGACAGTCAGGAGAGATGAGAGAGTCGGGACAGTTAGGAGAGCTGAGAGAGTCGGGACAGTCAGGAGAGCTGAGAGAGTCGGGACAGTCAGGAGAGCTGAGAGAGTCGGGACAGTCAGGAGAGCTGAGAGAGTCGGGACAGTCAGGAGAGCTGAGAGAGTCGGGACAGTCAGGAGAGCTGAGAGAGTCGGGACAGTCAGGAGAGCTGAGAGAGTCGGGACAGTCAGGAGAGCTGAGAGAGTCGGGACAGTCAGGAGAGCTGAGAGAGTCGGGACAGTCAGGAGAACTAGGGGAGCTGAGAGGGTCGGGATAGCTAGGAGATTTGAGAGAGCTGAGATTATATATATTCTATACTGTCCTATACCCTACACTATATGTATTCTATACTGTGCTATATCTGATACATCCTGTATTATATACTGTACCGTACTGTGCAAAAGTTAGAAATGCTGTAAAGCAAGAATGTTTTCAGAAATCTATATAAATTGTTTATTTTTATCAATTTACAAAATGCAAAGTGAGTAAATAAAAATCTAAATAAAATCAATATTTGGTGTGACCGCCCTTTGGCTTCAAACCAGCATCAATTCTTACACTAGCACAGTCAGGGATTTTTTTAGGATTAGAGAAAGGTGTATGATTAACCAATTATGGTTGGGTAACGTTGAGGATCTTAGACGCAGTGGTCGCATAATGTTGAGCATAGACACAGTGGTCGGGTAAAGTTGAGGAGAATAAACGCAGTGTTCAAGGTAATGTTAAGGAGTGTAGACGCAGTGGTCAGGTAATGTTAAGGAGTGTAGACGCAGTGGTGGGGTAATGTTGAGGAGCGTAGACGCAGTGGTCAGGTAATGTTGCGGAGCGTAGACGCAGTGGTGGGGTAATGTTGCAGAGCGTAGACTCAGTGGTCAGGTAATGTTGCGGAGTGTAGACGCAGTGGTCAGGTAATGTTGCGGAGTGTAGACGCAGTGGTCAGGTAATGTTGAGGAGCGTGGACGCAGTGGTCAGGTAAAGTTGCGGAGCGTAGACGCAGTGGTGGGGTACCGTTGCAGAGCATAGACGCAGTGGTCAGGTAATGTTGAGGAGTGTAGACGCAGTGGTGGGGTAATGTTGAGGAGCGTAGACACAGTGGTGGGGTACCGTTGCAGAGCGTAGACGCAGTGGTCAGGTAATGTTGCGGAGTGTAGACGCAGTGGTCAGGTAATGTTGAGGAGCGTGGACGCAGTGGTCAGGTAAAGTTGCGGAGCGTAGACGCAGTGGTGGGGTACCGTTGCAGAGCATAGACGCAGTGGTCAGGTAATGTTGAGGAGTGTAGACGCAGTGGTGGGGTAATGTTGAGGAGCGTAGACACAGTGGTGGGGTACCGTTGCAGAGCGTAGACGCAGTGGTCAGGTAATGTTGAGGAGCGTAGACGCAGTGGTCAGGTAATGTTGAGGAGTGTAGACGCAGTGGTGGGGTACCGTTGCAGAGCGTAGACGCAGTGGTGGGGTACCATTGCAGAGCGTAGACGCAGTGGTCAGGTAATGTTGCGGAGCGTAGACGCAGTGGTGGGGTAACGTTGCAGAGCGTAGACGCAGTGGTCAGGTAATGTTGCGGAGCGTAGACGCAGTGGTGGGGTAACGTTGCAGAGCGTAGACGCAGTGGTCAGGTAATGTTGCGGAGCGTAGACGCAGTGGTGGGGTAATGTTAAGGAGCGTAGACCCAGTAGACAGGTAGCGTTGCAGAGTGTAGACGCAAGGGTTGGCAAAGGAAGCCTAATGCAGCAGATTAAAGATACTTCATTCTTCCTTCTCTTCCACATTGGAAGATGTCCAGCAGTGTCATCAGCGAAGAACTGTCTGAAACCAGTGAGACCCTGGTACACCAATCTACTGTCGGGAGAAGTCTGGTGAGACCCAGGTACACCAATCTACTGTCAGGAGAAGTCTGGTGGGACCCAGGTACACCAATCTACTGTCGGGAGAAGTCTGGTGGGACCCAGGTACACCAATCTACTGTCGGGAGAAGTCTGGTGGGACCCAGGTACACCTATCTACTGTCGGGAGAAGTTTGGTGGGACCCAGGTACGCCAATCTACTGTCGGGAGAAGTCGGGTGAGACCCAGGTACACCAATCTACTGTCTGGAGAAGTCTGGTGAGACCCAGGTACACCAATCTACTGTCTGGAGAAGTCTGGTGGGACCCAGGTACCCCATCTACTGTCTGGAGAAGTCTGGTGAGACCCAGGTACTCCATCTACTGTCTGGAGAAGTCTGGTGGGACCCAGGTACCCCATCTACTGTCGGGAGAAGTCTGGTGAGACCCAGGTACACCAATCTACTGTCTGGAGAAGTCTGGTGGGACCCAGGTACCCCATCTACTGTCTGGAGAAGTCTGGTGGGACCCAGTTACCCCATCTACTGTCTGGAGAAGTCTGGTGGGACCCAGGTACCCCATCTACTGTCTGGAGAAGTCTGGTGGGACCCAGATACCCCCATCTACTGTCTGGAGAAGTCTGGTGGGACCCAGATACCCCCATCTACTGTCTGGAGAAGTCTGGTGAGACCCAGGTACTCCATCTACTGTCGGGAGAAGTCTGGTGAGACCCAGATACCCCCATCTACTGTCTGGAGAAGTCTGGTGGGACCCAGGTACCCCATCTACTGTCGGGAGAAGTCTGGTGAGACCCAGATACCCCCATCTACTGTCTGGAGAAGTCTGGTGGGACCCAGGTACCCCATCTACTGTCGGGAGAAGTCTGGTGAGACCCAGATACCCCCATCTACTGTCTGGAGAAGTCTGGTGGGACCCAGGTACCCCATCTACTGTCGGGAGAAGTCTGGTGAGACCCAGGTACACCAATCTACTGTCTGGAGAAGTCTGGTGGGACCCAGGTACTCCATCTACTGTCGGGAGAAGTCTGGGGAGACCCAGGTACACCAATCTACTGTCTGGAGAAGTCTGGTGGGACCCAGATACCCCATCTACTGTCGGGAGAAGTCTGGTGAGACCCAGATACCCCCATCTACTGTCTGGAGAAGTCTGGTGGGACCCAGGTACCCCATCTACTGTCGGGAGAAGTCTGGTGAGACCCAGGTACACCAATCTACTGTCTGGAGAAGTCTGGTGGGACCCAGGTACTCCATCTACTGTCGGGAGAAGTCTGGGGAGACCCAGGTACACCAATCTACTGTCTGGAGAAGTCTGGTGGGACCCAGGTACTCCATCTACTGTCGGGAGAAGTCTGGGGAGACCCAGGTACACCAATCTACTGTCTGGAGAAGTCTGGTGGGACCCAGATACCCCCATCTACTGTCTGGAGAAGTCTGGTGGAAACTAGACTATTAACACTTCAATTTCTGAAAGCATTCTTCATTTACAGCATCACACCTGCCTAAGACTTTGCACAGTAGTGTATATATATCCTTTATCATCCCCTATACTGTCCTATATACAGTATGTCCTATATTGACTTATGTTTTATACATCCAAAAATGTATATCCTCCTTACATCTCTCTCTCTCTATATATCTCTTTACACTCACCAGCCACTTTATTAGGTACACCTGTTCAATTGCTCGGTAACACAAATTGCTAATCAGCCAATCACATGGCAGCAACTCAATGCATTTAGGCATCTAGATGTGGTGAAGACAACTTGCTGAAGTTCAAACCGAGCATCAGAATGGGGAAGAAAGGGGATCTTGGTGACTTTGAACGTAGGGTGGTGGTTGGTGGCAGACGGGCCGGTCTGAGTATTTCTGGGATTTTCATGCACAACCATCTCTCGGGATTACAGAGAATGGTGGGAAAAAGAGAAAATATCCAGTGTTTGAAATGTATGTGGAGTAAAATGCCTTGTTGATGTTACACCCAAGGTATGCAGAATACCATCTCTGAACACACAACACATCCAACTTTTAAGCAGATGGGCTACAGCAGCAGAAGACCACACTGGGTGCCACTCCTGTCAAATAAGAACAGGAATCTGAGGATACAATCGGCACAGGATCACCAAAATTGGACAATAGAAGATTGGAGAAACGTTGTCTGGTCTGATGAGTCTGGATTTCACCTCCGACATTCAGATGGTGGGGTCAAAATTTGGCGCATGGATCCATCCTGCCTTGTATCACCGGTTCAGGCTGGTGGTGGGGGTATAATGGTGTGGGGGATGGGGTATCACTGGTTCAGGCTGGTGGTGGGGGTGTAATGGTGTGGGGGATGGGATATCACCGGTTCAGGCTGGTGGTGGGGGTATAATGGTGTGGGGGATGGGGTATCACTGGTTCAGGCTGGTGGTGGGGGTGTAATGGTGTGGGGGATGGGATATCACTGGTTCAGGCTGGTGGTGGAGGTGTAATGGTGTGGGGGATGGGATATCACCGGTTCAGGCTGGTGGTGGGGGTGTAATGGTGTGGGGGATGGGATATCACCGGTTCAGGCTGGTGGTGGGGGTGTAATGGTGTGGGGGATGGGATATCACCGGTTCAGGCTGGTGGTGGGGGTGTAATGGTGTGGGGGATGGGATATCACCGGTTCAGGCTGGTGGTGGGGGTGTAATGGTGTGGGGGATGGGGTATCACCGGTTCAGGCTGGTGGTGGGGGTATAATGGTGTGGGGGATGGGGTATCACCGGTTCAGGCTGGTGGTGGGGGTATAATGGTGTGGGGGATGGGGTATCACTGGTTCAGGCTGGTGGTGGGGGTGTAATGGTGTGGGGGATGGGGTATCACCGGTTCAGGCTGGTGGTGGGGGTGTAATGGTGTGGGGGATGGGGGTGTAATGGTGTGAGGGATGGGATATCACCGGTTCAGGCTGGTGGTGGGGGTGTAATGGTGTGGGGGATGGGATATCACCGGTTCAGACTGGTGGTGGGGGTGTAATGGTGTGGGGGATGGGATATCAGCGGTTCAGGCTGGTGGTGTAATGGTGTGGGGGATGGGATATCACCGGTTCAGACTGGTGGTGGGGGTGTAATGGTGTGGGGGATGGGATATCACCGGTTCAGGCTGGTGGTGGGGGTGTAATGGTGTGGGGGATGGGATATCACCGGTTCAGGCTGGTGGTGGGGGTGTAATGGTGTGGGGGATGGGATATCACCGGTTCAGGCTGGTGGTGGGGGGTGTAATGGTGTGGGGGATGGGATATCCCCGGTTCAGGCTGGTGGTGGGGGTGTAATGGTGTGGGGGATGGGATATCCCCGGTTCAGGCTGGTGGTGGGGGTGTAATGGTGTGGGGGATGGGATATCACCGGTTCAGGCTGGTGGTGGGGGTGTAATGGTGTGGGGGATGGGATATCACCGGTTCAGGCTGGTGGTGGGGGTGTAATGGTGTGGGGGATGGGATATCACCGGTTCAGGCTGGTGGTGGAGGTGTAATGGTGTGGGGGATGGGATATTACCGGTTCAGGCTGGTGGTGTGGTGTAATGGTGTGGGGGATGGGATATCCCCGGTTCAGGCTGGTGGTGGGGGTGTAATGGTGTGGGGGATGGGATATCACCGGTTCAGGCTGGTGGTGGGGGTGTAATGGTGTGGGGGATGGGATATCACCGGTTCAGGCTGGTGGTGGGGGTGTAATGGTGTGGGGGATGGGATATCCCCGGTTCAGGCTGGTGGTGGGGGTGTAATGGTGTGGGGGATGGGATATCACCGGTTCAGGCTGGTGGTGGGGGTGTAATGGTGTGGGGGATGGGATATCACCGGTTCAGGCTGGTGGTGGGGGTGTAATGGTGTGGGGGATGGGATATCCCCGGTTCAAGCTGGTGGTGGGGGTGTAATGGTGTGGGGGATGGGATATCACCGGTTCAGGCTGGTGGTGGAGGTGTAATGGTGTGGGGGATGGGGTATCACCGGTTCAGGCTGGTGGTGGGGGTGTAATGGTGTGGGGGATGGGATATCACCGGTTCAGGCTGGTGGTGGGGGTGTAATGGTGTGGAGGATGGGGTATCACCGGTTCAGGCTGGTGGTGGGGGTATAATGGTGTGGGGGATGGGGTATCACCGGTTCAGGCTGGTGGTGGGGGTATAATGGTGTGGGGGATGGGGTATCACTGGTTCAGGCTGGTGGTGGGGGTGTAATGGTGTGGGGGATGGGATATCACCGGTTCAGGCTGGTGGTGGGGGGTGTAATGGTGTGGGGGATGGGATATCACCGGTTCAGGCTGGTGGTGGGGGTGTAATGGTGTGGGGGATGGGGTATCACCGGTTCAGACTGGTGGTGGGGGTGTAATGGTGTGGGGGATGGGATATCACCGGTTCAGGCTGGTGGTGGGGGTGTAATGGTGTGGGGGATGGGATATCACCGGTTCAGGCTGGTGGTGGGGGTGTAATGGTGTGGGGGATGGGATATCACCGGTTCAGGCTGGTGGTGGAGGTGTAATGGTGTGGGGGATGGGATATCACCGGTTCAGGCTGGTGGTGGGGGGTGTAATGGTGTGGGGGATGGGATATCACCGGTTCAGGCTGGTGGTGGGGGTGTAATGGTGTGGGGGATGGGATATCACCGGTTCAGGCTGGTGGTGGGGGTGTAATGGTGTGGGGGATGGGATATCACCGGTTCAGGCTGGTGGTGGGGGGGTGTAATGGTGTGGGGGATGGGGTATCACCAGTTCAGACTGGTGGTGGGGGTGTAATGGTGTGGGGGATGGTGTATCACCGGTTCAGGCTGGTGGTGGGGGTGTAATGGTGTGGGGGATGGGATATCCCCGGTTCAGGCTGGTGGTGGGGGTGTAATGGTGTGGGGGATGGGATATCACCGGTTCAGGCTGGTGGTGGAGGTGTAATGGTGTGGGGGATGGGGTATCACCAGTTCAGACTGGTGGTGGAGGTGTAATGGTGTGGGGGATGGGGTATCACCAGTTCAGACTGGTGGTGGGGGTGTAATGGTGTGGGGGATGGTGTATCACCGGTTCAGGCTGGTGGTGGGGGTGTAATGGTGTGGGGGATGGGATATCCCCGGTTCAGGCTGGTGGTGGGGGTGTAATGGTGTGGGGGATGGGATATCACCGGTTCAGGCTGGTGGTGGAGGTGTAATGGTGTGGGGGATGGGATATCACCGGTTCAGGCTGGTGGTGGGGGGTGTAATGGTGTGGGGGATGGGATATCACCGGTTCAGGCTGGTGGTGGGGGTGTAATGGTGTGGGGGATGGGATATCACCGGTTCAGGCTGGTGGTGGGGGTGTAATGGTGTGGGGGATGGGATATCCCCGGTTCAGGCTGGTGGTGGGGGTGTAATGGTGTGGGGGATGGGATATCACCGGTTCAGGCTGGTGGTGGGGGTGTAATGGTGTGGGGGATGGGATATCACCGGTTCAGGCTGGTGGTGGGGGTGTAATGGTGTGGGGGATGGGATATCACCGGTTCAGGCTGGTGGTGGGGGTGTAATGGTGTGGAGGATGGGGTATCACCGGTTCAGGCTGGTGGTGGGGGTATAATGGTGTGGGGGATGGGGTATCACCGGTTCAGGCTGGTGGTGGGGGTATAATGGTGTGGGGGATGGGGTATCACTGGTTCAGGCTGGTGGTGGGGGTGTAATGGTGTGGGGGATGGGATATCACCGGTTCAGGCTGGTGGTGGGGGGTGTAATGGTGTGGGGGATGGGATATCACCGGTTCAGGCTGGTGGTGGGGGTGTAATGGTGTGGGGGATGGGATATCACCGGTTCAGGCTGGTGGTGGGGGGTGTAATGGTGTGGGGGATGGGGTATCACCGGTTCAGGCTGGTGGTGGGGGGTGTAATGGTGTGGGGGATGGGGTATCACTGGTTCAGGCTGGTGGTGGAGGTGTAATGGTGTGGGGGATGGGGTATCACTGGTTCAGGCTGGTGGTGGGGGTGTAATGGTGTGGGGGATGGGATATCACCGGTTCAGACTGGTGGTGGGGGGTGTAATGGTGTGGAGGATGGGGTATCACTGGTTCAGGCTGGTGGTGGGGGTGTAATGGTGTGGGGGATGGGATATCACCGGTTCAGACTGGTGGTGGGGGGTGTAATGGTGTGGAGGATGGGGTATCACTGGTTCAGGCTGGTGGTGGGGGTGTAATGGTGTGGGGGATGGGATATCACCGGTTCAGACTGGTGGTGGGGGTGTAATGGTGTGGGGGATGGGATATCACCGGTTCAGGCTGGTGGTGGGGGTATAATGGTGTGGGGGATGGGGTATCACTGGTTCAGGCTGGTGGTGGGGGTGTAATGGTGTGGGGGATGGGGTATCACCGGTTCAGGCTGGTGGTGGGGGTGTAATGGTGTGGGGGATGGGGTATCACTGGTTCAGGCTGGTGGTGGGGGTGTAATGGTGTGGGGGATGGGATATCACCGGTTCAGACTGGTGGTGGGGGGTGTAATGGTGTGGGGGATGGGGTATCACTGGTTCAGGCTGGTGGTGGGGGTGTAATGGTGTGGGGGATGGGATATCACCGGTTCAGGCTGGTGGTGGGGGTGTAATGGTGTGGGGGATGGGATATCACCGGTTCAGGCTGGTGGTGGGGGTGTAATGGTGTGGGGGATGGGATATCACCGGTTCAGGCTGGTGGTGGGGGTATAATGGTGTGGGGGATGGGGTATCACCGGTTCAGGCTGGTGGTGGGGGTATAATGGTGTGGGGGATGGGGTATCACTGGTTCAGGCTGGTGGTGGGGGTGTAATGGTGTGGGGGATGGGATATCACCGGTTCAGGCTGGTGGTGGGGGGTGTAATGGTGTGGGGGATGGGATATCACCGGTTCAGGCTGGTGGTGGGGGTGTAATGGTGTGGGGGATGGGATATCACCGGTTCAGGCTGGTGGTGGGGGGTGTAATGGTGTGGGGGATGGGGTATCACTGGTTCAGGCTGGTGGTGGAGGTGTAATGGTGAAGGGGATGGGATATCACCGGTTCAGGCTGGTGGTGGGGGGTGTAATGGTGTGGGGGATGGGATATCACCGGTTCAGGCTGGTGGTGGGGGTGTAATGGTGTGGGGGATGGGATATCACCGGTTCAGGCTGGTGGTGGGGGTGTAATGGTGTGGGGGATGGGGTGTCCCCATCTTCTGATGGCTCCTTCCAGCAGGATAATACACCATGTCACAAAGCTCCAATCATCTCACCACTGGACAATGAGGGGTTCAACCCGCTACTAGCAAAGGGGACCTAATAAAATGGCCGGTGAGTGTATATCCTGTACTATACTTTATTGTATATATCGTCCTATACATCCTGCATTATATACCGTGTATACAGTATAACCTATATACATCTTATTTAAATCCTGGACTGTCCTATATACCATTCTATAGCCTATATATATATCCTAGACTGTCCTATACAGTAGGGAAAATGCTGATTGTGTAACTTACATAGAAATGAAGGGTCTATAATTTTTATCATAGGTGTATTTTATATGATAGAGACAGAATATCAACCAAAAATCCAGAAAAATCACACAATACAAATGTTATAAATGGAGTTGCAGTTCAGTGAGTAAAATAAGTATTTGCCCCCCTACCAACCAACAATAATTCTCCCCCCACAGACTGGCTACAGGAGGTGCTCATGTGGTATATATATGGAGTATATAGAGAGTGTATATAGTATATATGGAGTATATAGAGAGTGTATATAGTATATATGGAGTATATAGAGAGTGTATATAGTATATATGGAGTATATAGAGAGTGTATATAGTATATATGGAGTATATAGAGAGTGTATATAGTATATATGGGGGTATATATGGAGTATATAGAGAGTGTATGGAGTATATAGAGAGTGTATATAGTATATATGGGGGGGTATATATGGAGTATATAGAGGGTGTATATAGTATATATGGGGGGGTATATATGGAGTATATAGAGAGTGTATATAGTATATATGGAGTATATAGAGAGTGTATATAGTATATATGGGGGGTATATATGGAGTATATAGAGAGTGTATATAGTATATATGGGGGGTATATAGAGAGTGTATATAGTATATATGGGGGTATATATGGAGTATATAGAGAGTGTATATAGTATATATGGGGGTATATATGGAGTATATAGAGGGTGTATATAGTATATATGGGGGGTATATATGGAGTATATAGAGAGTGTATATAGTATATATGGGGGGTATATATGGAGTATATAGAGAGTGTATATAGTATATATGGGGGGTATATATGGAGTATATAGAGAGTGTATATAGTATATATGGGGGTATATATGGAGTATATAGAGGGTGTATATAGTATATATGGGGGGTATATATGGAGTATATAGAGAGTGTATATAGTATATATGGGGGTATATATGGAGTATATAGAGAGTGTATATAGTATATATGGGGGGTATATATATGGAGTATATAGAGAGTGTATATAGTATATATGGGGGGTATATATGGAGTATATAGAGAGTGTATATCGTATATATGGGGGGTATATATGGAGTATATAGAGAGTGTATATAGTATATATGGAGTATATAGAGGGTGTATATAGTATATATGGGGGGTATATATGGAGTATATAGAGAGTGTATATAGTATATATGGGGGTATATATGGAGTATATAGAGAGTGTATATAGTATATATGGGGGGTATATATATGGAGTATATAGAGAGTGTATATAGTATATATGGAGTATATAGAGGGTGTATATAGTATATATGGGGGTATATATGGAGTATATAGAGAGTGTATATAGTATATATGGGGGTATATATGGAGTATATAGAGAGTGTATATAGTATATATGGGGGGTATATATGAAGTATATAGAGAGTGTATATAGTATATATGGGGGGTATATATGGAGTATATAGAGAGTGTATATAGTATATATGGGGGGTATATATGAAGTATATAGAGAGTGTATATAGTATATATGGGGGTATATATGGAGTATATAGAGAGTGTATATAGTATATATGGGGTATATAGAGAGTGTATATAGTATATATGGGGGGTATATATGGAGTATATAGAGAGTGTATATAGTATATATGGGGGGTATATATGGAGTATATAGAGAGTGTATATAGTATATATGGGGGGTATATATGGAGTATATAGAGAGTGTATATAGTATATATGGGGGGTATATATGGAGTATATAGAGAGTGTATATAGTATATATATGGAGTATATAAAGCGTGTATATAGTATATATGGGGGGTATATATGGAGTATATAGAGAGTGTATATAGTATATATGGGGGTATATATGGAGTATATAGAGAGTGTATATCGTATATATGGGGGGTATATATGGAGTATATAGAGAGTGTATATAGTATATATGGAGTATATAGAGGGTGTATATAGTATATATGGGGGGTATATATGGAGTATATAGAGAGTGTATATAGTATATATGGGGGTATATATGGAGTATATAGAGAGTGTATATAGTATATATGGGGGGTATATATATGGAGTATATAGAGAGTGTATATAGTATATATGGAGTATATAGAGGGTGTATATAGTATATATGGGGGTATATATGGAGTATATAGAGAGTGTATATAGTATATATGGGGGTATATATGGAGTATATAGAGAGTGTATATAGTATATATGGGGGGTATATATGAAGTATATAGAGAGTGTATATAGTATATATGGGGGGTATATATGGAGTATATAGAGAGTGTATATAGTATATATGGGGGGTATATATGAAGTATTTAGAGAGTGTATATAGTATATATGGGGGTATATATGGAGTATATAGAGAGTGTATATAGTATATATGGGGTATATAGAGAGTGTATATAGTATATATGGGGGGTATATATGGAGTATATAGAGAGTGTATATAGTATATATGGGGGGTATATATGGAGTATATAGAGAGTGTATATAGTATATATGGGGGGTATATATGGAGTATATAGAGAGTGTATATAGTATATATGGGGGGTATATATGGAGTATATAGAGAGTGTATATAGTATATATATGGAGTATATAAAGCGTGTATATAGTATATATGGGGGGTATATATGGAGTATATAGAGAGTGTATATAGTATATATGGGGGGTATATATGGAGTATACACAGACACTACAGTAGGTGCTCATGTGGTACACAGATTAGTCCTGTCAATGTAAGAAGGTTCTCCTAACGACAACTCGTTATGTGTATAAAAGACACCTGTCCACAGAATCTCTTTCTTCCATCCAATCCTCACCATCATGGGGAAGACCAAAGATCTGTCAGAGGACGTCAGGGAGAAGATTGTAGACCTGCACAAGGCTGGAATGGGCTACAAGACCATCAGCAAGAAGATCGGTGAGAAGGAGACAACTGTTGGAGCGATTATTCACAAATGGAAGAAATACAAAATAACCATCAATCGTCCTCAGTCTGGAGCTCCATGGAGGATTTCTCCTCATGGGGTGAGGATGGTCATGAGAAAAGTGAGGGATCAGCCCAGAACTACACGGGAGGAGCTTGTGAAGGATCTCAAGGCAGTTGGGACCACAGTCACCAAACAAACCATTGGTAACACAATACACCGCCATGGATTGAAATCCTGCAGCCCCCGCAAGGTCCCCTCCTCAGGAAGACACATGGAGAGGAACGTCTGAAGGCTACCAATCAACATCTAAATGATTCAGAGAAGGAGAAAGTTCTGTGGTCAGAGGAGACCAAAATTCAGATCTTTGGCATCAACTCAACTCGCCGTGTTTGGAGGAAAAACATTGCTGACTTTGACCCTAAGAACATCATCCCTACAGTCACACATCATCCCTACAGTCACACATCATCCCTACAGTCACATCATCCCTACAGTCACACATCATCCCTACAGTCACACACCATCCCTACAATCACACATCATCCCTACAGTCATATCATCCCTACAGTCACACATCATCCCTACAGTCACACACCATCCCTACAGTCACATCATCCCTACAGTCACACATCATCCCTACAGTCACACACCATCCCTACAGTCACACACCATCCCTACAGTCACACCCCATCCCTACAGTCACACATCATCCCTACAGTCACACACCATCCCTACAGTCACACATCATCCCTACAATCACACATCATCCCTACAGTCATATCATCCCTACAGTCACACATCATCCCTACAGTCACACCCCATCCCTACAGTCACACATCATCCCTACAGTCACACACCATCCCTACAGTCATACATCATCCCTACAGTCACATCATCCCTACAGTCACACATCATCCCTACAGTCACACACCATCCCTACAGTCATATCATCCCTACAGTCACACATCATCCCTACAGTCACACACCATCCCTACAGTCACACATCATCCCTACAGTCACACACCATCCCTACAGTCACACATCATCCCTACAGTCACACATCATCCCTACAGTCACATCATCCCTACAGTCACACACGGAGGTGGAAACATGATGATTTGGGGCTGTTTCTCTGATAAAGGTTCAGGCCGACTTTGCCGCATTGAGGGGCCAATGGACGGGGCCATGTATTGTAAGATCTTGGAGGAGAACCTTCTTCCCTCATCCAGAACACTGAAGATGGGTCATGGATGGGTCTTCCAGCATGACAATGACCCAAAACATATCACCAAGGCAACAAAGGAGGGGCTCAAGAAGAAGCACATGAAGGTCATGGAGTGGCCTATCCAGTCTCCAGACCTTAATCCTATAGAAAATGTATGGAGGAGCTGAAACTTCGAGTTTTCAAGAGACATCCAAGAAACCTTCAGGATTTAGAGAAGATCTGTAAAGAATAGTGGACCAAAATCCCTCCTGAGAAGTGAGCAAACCTGATCACCAACTACAAGAAACGTCTGACCTTTGTGATCACCAACTACTAAGGGGATCAAATACTTATTTTACTCACTGAACTGCAACTCCATTTATAACATTTGTATCGTGTATTCATACATCTAGATATGAAATCGTTCTATGCAGGATTGATGGTGCGGCTCCACGTTCTCCGTGAGAATTGTCCAGGCCAGGATTAGATATTGTCATCACTTCTACCATCTGTTATAGGTTATATGGTGTGTACATATAGATGGTCTGTAGGTTATATGGTGTGTACATATAGATGGTCTGTAGGTTATATGGTGTGTACATATAGATGGTCTGTAGGTTATATGGTGTGTACATATAGATGGTCTGTAGGTTATATGGTGTGTACATATAGATGGTCTGTAGGTTATATGGTGTGTACATATAGATGGTCTGTAGGTTATATGGTGTGTACATGTTTATGGTCTGTAGGTTATATGGTGTGTACATATGGATGGTCTGTAGGTTATATGGTGTGTACATATAGATGGTCTGTAGGTTATATGGTGTGTACATATAGATGGTCTGTAGGTTATATGGTGTGTACATATAGATGGTCTGTAGGTTATATGGTGTGTACATATAGATGGTCTGTAGGTTATATGGTGTGTACATATAGATGGTCTGTAGGTTATATGGTGTGTACATGTTTATGGTCTGTAGGTTATATGGTGTGTACATATAGATGGTCTGTAGGTTATATGGTGTGTACATATAGATGGTCTGTAGGTTATATGGTGTGTACATATAGATGGTCTGTAGGTTATATGGTGTGTACATATAGATGGTCTGTAGGTTATATGGTGTGTACATATAGATGGTCTGTAGGTTATATGGTGTGTACATATAGATGGTCTGTAGGTTATATGGTGTGTACATGTTTATGGTCTGTAGGTTATATGGTGTGTACATATAGATGGTCTGTAGGTTATATGGTGTGTACATGTTTATGGTCTGTAGGTTATATGGTGTGTACATGTTTATGGTCTGTAGGTTATATGGTGTGTACATATAGATGATCTGTAGGTTATATGGTGTGTACATATAGATGGTCTGTAGGTTATATGGTGTGTACATATAGATGGTCTGTAGGTTATATGGTGTGTACATATAGATGGTCTGTAGGTTATATGGTGTGTACATATAGATGATCTGTAGGTTATATGGTGTGTACATATAGATGGTCTGTAGGTTATATGGTGTGTACATGTTTATGGTCTGTAGGTTATATGGTGTGTACATATAGATGGTCTGTAGGTTATATGGTGTGTACATATAGATGGTCTGTAGGTTATATGGTGTGTACATATAGATGGTCTGTAGGTTATATGGTGTGTACATATAGATGGTCTGTAGGTTATATGGTGTGTACATGTTTATGGTCTGTAGGTTATATGGTGTGTACATATAGATGGTCTGTAGGTTATATGGTGTGTACATGTTTATGGTCTGTAGGTTATATGGTGTGTACATGTTTATGGTCTGTAGGTTATATGGTGTGTACATATAGATGATCTGTAGGTTATATGGTGTGTACATATAGATGGTCTGTAGGTTATATGGTGTGTACATGTTTATGGTCTGTAGGTTATATGGTGTGTACATATAGATGGTCTGTAGGTTATATGGTGTGTACATATAGATGGTCTGTAGGTTATATGGTGTGTACATATAGATGGTCTGTAGGTTATATGGTGTGTACATATAGATGGTCTGTAGGTTATATGGTGTGTACATGTTTATGGTCTGTAGGTTATATGGTGTGTACATATAGATGGTCTGTAGGTTATATGGTGTGTACATATAGATGGTCTGTAGGTTATATGGTGTGTACATATAGATGGTCTGTAGGTTATATGGTGTGTACATATAGATGGTCTGTAGATTATATGGTGTGTACATATAGATGGTCTGTAGGTTATATGGTGTGTACATATAGATGGTCTGTAGGTTATATGGTGTGTACATGTTTATGGTCTGTAGGTTATATGGTGTGTACATATAGATGGTCTGTAGGTTATATGGTGTGTACATGTTTATGGTCTGTAGGTTATATGGTGTGTACATATAGATGGTCTGTAGGTTATATGGTGTGTACATGTTTATGGTCTGTAGGTTATATGGTGTGTACATATAGATGGTCTGTAGGTTATATGGTGTGTACATATAGATGGTCTGTAGGTTATATGGTGTGTACATATAGATGGTCTGTAGGTTATATGGTGTGTACATATAGATGGTCTGTAGGTTATATGGTGTGTACATGTTTATGGTCTGTAGGTTATATGGTGTGTACATATAGATGGTCTGTAGGTTATATGGTGTGTGCATATAGATGGTCTGTAGGTTATATGGTGTGTACATATAGATGGTCTGTAAGTTATATGGTGTGTACATATAGATGGTCTGTAGGTTATATGGTGTGTACATATAGATGGTCTGTAGGTTATATGGTGTGTACATATAGATGGTCTGTAGGTTATATGGTGTGTACATGTTTATGGTCTGTAGGTTATATGGTGTGTACATATAGATGGTCTGTAGGTTATATGGTGTGTACATGTTTATGGTCTGTAGGTTATATGGTGTGTACATATAGATGGTCTGTAGGTTATATGGTGTGTACATATAGATGGTCTGTAGGTTATATGGTGTGTACATGTTTATGGTCTGTAGGTTATATGGTGTGTACATATAGATGGTCTGTAGGTTATATGGTGTGTACATATAGATGGTCTGTAGGTTATATGGTGTGTACATGTTTATGGTCTGTAGGTTATATGGTGTGTACATATAGATGGTCTGTAGGTTATATGGTGTGTACATATAGATGGTCTGTAGGTTATATGGTGTGTACATGTTTATGGTCTGTAGGTTATATGGTGTGTACATATAGATGGTCTGTAGGTTATATGGTGTGTACATATAGATGGTCTGTAGGTTATATGGTGTGTACATATAGATGGTCTGTAGGTTATATGGTGTGTACATGTTTATGGTCTGTAGGTTATATGGTGTGTACATGTTTATGGTCTGTAGGTTATATGGTGTGTACATATAGATGATCTGTGGGTTATATGGTGTGTACATATAGATGGTCTGTAGGTTATATGGTGTGTACATGGTCTGTAGGTTATATGGTGTGTACATGTTTATGGTCTGTAGGTTATATGGTGTGTACATATAGATGGTCTGTAGGTTATATGGTGTGTACATGTTTATGGTCTGTAGGTTATATGGTGTGTACATGTTTATGGTCTGTAGGTTATATGGTGTGTACATATAGATGGTCTGTAAGTTATATAGTGTGTACATGTTTATGGTCTGTAGGTTATATGGTGTGTACATGGTCAGTAGGTTATATGGTGTGTACATATAGATGGTCTGTAGGTTATATGGTGTGTACATATAGATGGTCTGTAGGTTATATGGTGTGTACATATAGATGGTCTGTAGGTTATATGGTGTGTACATATAGATGGTCTGTAGGTTATATGGTGTGTACATGTTTATGGTCTGTAGGTTATATGGTGTGTACATGTTTATGGTCTGTAGGTTATATGGTGTGTACATGGTCTGTAGGTTATATGGTGTGTACATGGTCTGTAGGTTATATGGTGTGTACATATAGATGGTCTGTAGGTTATATGGTGTGTACATATAGATGGTCTATAGGTTATATGGTGTGTACATATAGATGGTCTGTAGGTTATATGGTGTGTACATGTTTATGGTCTGTAGGTTATATGGTGTGTACATGGTCTGTAGGTTATATGGTGTGTACATGTTTATGGTCTGTAGGTTATATGGTGTGTACATGGTCTGTAGGTTATATGGTGTGTACATGTTTATGGTCTGTAGGTTATATAGTGTGTACATATAGATGGTCTGTAGGTTATATGGTGTGTACATATAGATGGTCTGTAGGTTATATGGTGTGTACATATAGATGGTCTGTAGGTTATATGGTGTGTACATATAGATGGTCTGTAGGTTATATGGTGTGTACATGTTTATGGTCTGTAGGTTATATGGTGTGTACATATAGATGGTCTGTAGGTTATATGGTAGTACACACCTGCTTGGCTCGCTCGGAGGTGACGCTGCTCTGGGAGGGAAGGAGGCCCAGCTCGTTCTTCATTGCTCCTTGTGGAAGTTCTCGGACTTTTTCAGCTATGAAGTTGTGTGCCGCCAGCAAAGCTTCCAGCGTTCCTTGTACCAGACACACCCGCTCCGTCGTTCCTGTTCAGGAAAACACAAATACGCTCGTTATATTCCCTCCTCTTCTTCACATACAAATATTCTTTCGGATTCTGTGGGATTATTGTGTTCAGAGTGAAGATTCATTTCATACTATTCAGGATTCGGCTTTTATGGGTGAGCCCCAAGGTTAGGCCTCGTGCTGGTTAGAGAGCAGTTGAGGTTACGATTAGTGGTTGGGATCTTTTCTGGATTTTTGGTTGATATTCTGTCTCTATCATATAAAATACACCTATGATAAAAATTATAGACCCTTCATTTCTATGTAAGGGGGCAAAACTTACACCATCTGCAGGGGAGACGATCAGTATTTTCCCCTCTGTATGTATCATGTATTTATACATTTAGATATGAATATATACAGGATCTGACAAAAGTAAGTACACCCCTCAGTGACATTTGTGTAAATCTTTTCTTCTATCTTTTCATGTGACAACACTGAAGAAATGACACTTGTCTACAATGTAAAGTAGTGAGTGTACAGCTTGTATAACAGTGTAAATTTACTGTCCGCTCAAAATAACTCAACACACAGCCATTAATGTCTAAACCGCTGGCAACAAAAGTCAGTACACCCCTAAGTGAAAATCTCCAAATTGGGCCCAATTAGACATTTTCCCATCCCCAGTGTCATGTGACTCGTTAGTGTTACAAGGTCTCAGGTGTGAATGGGGAGCAGGTGTGTTAAATTTGGTGTTATCGCTCTCACTCTCTCATACTGGTCACTGGAAGTACAACATGGCACCTCATGGCAAAGAACTCTCTGAGGATCTGAAAAAAAAAATTGTTGCTCTACATGAAGATGGCCTAGGCTATAAGAAGATTGCCAAGACCCTGAAACTGATCTGCAGCACGGTGGCCAAGACCATACAGCGGTATAACAGGACAGGTTCCACTCAGAACAGGCCTCGCCATGGTCCACCAAAGAAGTTGGTCTGTAGGTTATATGGTGTGTACATGTTTATGGTCTGTAGGTTATATGGTGTGTACATATAGATGGTCTGTAGGTTATATGGTGTGTACATGTTTATGGTCTGTAGGTTATATGGTGTGTACATGTTTATGGTCTGTAGGTTATATGGTGTGTACATATAGATGATCTGTAGGTTATATGGTGTGTACATATAGATGGTCTGTAGGTTATATGGTGTGTACATATAGATGGTCTGTAGGTTATATGGTGTGTACATATAGATGGTCTGTAGGTTATATGGTGTGTACATATAGATGGTCTGTAGGTTATATGGTGTGTACATATAGATGGTCTGTAGGTTATATGGTGTGTACACGTCGTAGATGGTCTGTTGGTTATATGGTGTATACATACAGATGATCTTCCTAAATGCTTGTAGCTCCCTGAAATGCCAGGGCCCAATGTCGGTAGGCAAGAGGCTAGTATTCAGTGCCTTCTAAAAGCCTCTGTCTTGGGTGAGTCTATCACATTTCTCCCCATTAAACGTCGACTAAGAAGGTCCCAGACCTCCACCTGGAGGTCTGGACATGCGTTAGTGGGGCAGAGTGAACTCACATAGTCAGTCCACATGATCTCCATTCTTGGCTGCAATGAATAGTTGACCTCAGTAAGTGTGGGGCAGAGGTCATTGACTCTCTGTCCGGCTGCCAGCGCTTCAGCTGGGTGGTTTCTAACATTCTGGGGCTCAGTCTGCTGCTGGGGAGAGGGGCCATTTGTCCCAGCTCCCTAAAGCTGTGGAGGCACTGTAGGTGCTGAGCAGAGGTTAGTAGCACTCTGCCCTGTTGCCAGCACTTTAGTAGGGACCGCAGGCCCATCCAACTACACCAGCTCAAGCTGCAGTTGTGAGGTGCCAAGTGCATTCTCTCCCTGGAGCTCCTGCAGAGTGGATTGTTGTGGGCAGAGTAGTTTTCTGCCCTGTTAACGCTTCGGGCGCTCACATCATCCGCTCCGGCTAACTGTTGGGGGGAGACAATTTCCTTCACTTTGGCTGACTGTTGGGGAGGGAAGACGACAATCTCCTCTACCTTCTTCTCCTGGATCCTGATCTGCTGCTTGGGAGTGACTGCCACCTCCTCACCCCGGGCCTCCAGAACAGCCGCAGGTGTGGGGCAGAGGTCTTGGACCCTCCGTCCGGTTGGAGAGGTTTCTGGTAACTCCATAGATGCTACTAGCAGGAAATCCCATGTCCCTGCCAGTGTTGTGGGAGAAAGGCAGACTACCTCTTCTCTCAGGAAGGCTGAATCTGTTGCTGCTGGGCAGAGCACAGTGATGTTTGGCCCTGATGCCAGCTCTTCTGCTGGAGGCTTATCAGGATGTTCTTCCTCAGCAGAAAAGTCTATCAAATCCCATGTCTCTGGAACTGGTGTCTGGGGATAGAGGTTCACCATCTCCTGTCCATGGAACTCAAAAGATGTTATCGGTGCTGGACAGAGGTTAGCAGAGCTCTGCCCTGTTGTCAGCACTTCAACTTTGCGGACGGCAATCTCCGGAGTTTACGCTGCCGATTCTCTGGCATGCTGCTGAACTTGTTCTAGCAGTTTCCTGTATGCCCTTTCCAGATGCTGTTCCTTCCTTAGCAAATATTCCAGATCAGGTTTAAGCTCTGAGACCCCTGCAAGAGCATAGCCTCTCTGTATTCTCGCAGGTCTTCAAGGGTAGATTCCCCTTCATCACCAAACATAAAATGATCTGTAAGGCTCTCCCACAGCAATCCAGGGCCACCAAAGTCATATCCCTCTGGAGAGCATTCTGTTGTCTCCCCTAAATATTCCTGCTCTGCGTGCCATTGCAGAGCCCAATAACGATTGTCCAGCTCTATCTCCTGCTGGACCAACCTGTCCAACTCAGTCACCCATTGCTCCTGGGGCCACTCTCCCAGGAATGCCATCCGCAATGCCTGTTGGTCACTGGACCGTTGCTCTGGAGTTGGAAAGCACTTTCCCTGTTGTATACCAGTGACCTGGAGGGCTCCAATCCAGAGTCAACCCGAATCTGCTGCCTGAGCTCCGGGTATTCATCCTCAGACACAGCCCTGGAGTATGCTGAAAGGATGATCCGCAGCAGCCCGGGGACTCTGATGCCAGGTCCATATCTCTGTTGGGGTTACTGAAGTCTGGTATCCCGATCTTGGATCCTGGTGGAGGTTTGGATGCCCCAGGCACAAGGAAACATCCCACTGCTTGTCACCAAATGTGACGGAATCCGGACACCCTGACTGGGTATCTCCACCATTGAAGCTGCTTTCAAACTCTGGCACACGAGAACAGTGAGACTAATTATAGTTACCCCAATAACTAGGCAACACCAGTTTTGGTGTAAACCAGAAAAAGAACTGTTTATTTGAACAAGAATATAGGCTTTTGTACACTTGAGAAGGTAACTCACAACATTAACAATGACCCAAATATTTACCCAAAACATCACCCAATGGTTTAGCTAACGAGGTACAGCCAATTTATGGCTAACCCCAATCCAGAGGATCCTTAATAAACCACCTGTGATACTCACATTCCAGGTCAGTCTTGCCGACTTCAAGCTAACTACAGACAATACACATTATCATAAGAATAAACACAGCAAACCTTCAAACAATAGCAGGAGACCTACTTACAATAAACACATTATGGTAAGGGGCCCCAGACAGGTGGTTTGCTGATGACATCAACATTATGAGTCCCAAGCTGGCAGAGACCATCATGGCCTTTTTAATAATGTCCTTTTGCATTACATAACAGAACATCTTTTTAAATGCTTGTAACTCCCTCAAATGCCAGGGCCCATAGTCGGTAGGCAAGATGCTAACATTCAGTCCCCTCCAAAAGCCTGTCCCGGGTGAGTCTATCACAGGTATTGGTGGTTGGGTTAGGGTTAGAGTTGGCATTGGTGGTTTGGTTAGGGATAGAGTTGGTATTGGTGGTTGGGTTGAGGTTAGAGTTGGCATTGGTGGTTTGGTTAGGGATAGAGTTGGTATTGGTGGTTGGGTTGAGGTTAGAGTTGGTATTGGTGGTTTGGTTAGGGAATGAGTTGGTATTGGTGGTTGGGTTAGGGATAGAGTTGGTATTGTGGTTGGGTTGAGGTTAGAGTTGGTATTGGTGGTTTGGTTAGGGAATGAGTTGGTATTGGTGGTTGGGTTAGGGATAGAGTTGGTATTGTGGTTGGGTTAGGGATAGAGTTGGTATTGTGGTTGGGTTAGGGTTAGAGTTAGTATTGGTGGTTGAGTTAGGTTAAGAGTTGGCTTTGGTGGTTGGGTTAGTGTTAGTGGTTGGGTTCCGATTAAAGTTAAAATGAATAGCTGTCTTTATTGTGCCTGCTTTAGATACTGTAGATTAGAGAATAAAAGGACTCCACGCAGCTTTCATCTATGGAAGGTTATAGAATTAAACTTTGATTTAGTATACATTCTGTTCCTTTGAAGTATCATGGGAGGAACAGATAACAGGTAAGGTGGGGGAAAAACAATTGACAGGTGAGGTGGGGGAGGAATGGGTGACAGGTAAGGTGGGGAGGAACGGCTGTAGAGGACACCCCCACCCCGGCCTGCAGAGGAGGGCCCCCACCCCGGGCCTGCAGAGGAGAGCCCCCACCCCATGGCCGCAGAGGAGACCCCCCACCCCGGGCTTGCAGAGGAGTCCCCCCACCCCATATCTGCAGAGGAGACCCCCCACCCCAGGCCTGCAGAGGAGACCCCCCACCCCATATCTGCAGAGGAGACCCCCCACCCCAGGCCTGCAGAGGAGACTCCCCACCCCATGTCTGCAGAGGAGACTCCCCACCCCATGTCTGCAGAGGAGACCCCCCACCCTGGGCCTGCAGAGGAGACCCCCCACCCCATGGCCGCAGAGGAGACCCCCCACCCCGGGCCTGCAGAGGAGTCCCCCCACCCCATATCTGCAGAGGAGACCCCCCACCCCAGGCCTGCAGAGGAGACTCCCCACCCCATGTCTGCAGAGGAGACTCCCCACCCCATGTCTGCAGAGGAGACCCCCCACCCTGGGCCTGCAGAGGAGACCCCCCACCCTGGGCCTGCAGAGGAGACCCCCCAATCCATGCCTGCAGAGGAGACCCCCCACCCTGGGCCTGCAGAGGAGACCCCCCAATCCATGCCTGCAGAGGAGACCACCCAATCCATGCCTGCAGAGGAGACCCCCCACCCTGGGCCTGCAGAGGAGACCCCCCAATCCATGCCTGCAGAGGAGACCCCCCCACCCCATGCCTGCAGAGGAGACCCCCCCAATCCATGCCTGCAGAGGAGACCCCCCAATCCATGCCTGCAGAGGAGACCCCCCACCCTGGGCCTGCAGAGGTGACCCCCCAATCCATGCCTGCAGAGGAGACCCCTTGCCCTATGCCTGCAGAGGAGACCCCCCACCCCATGCCTGCAGAGGAGAACCCCCACCCCATGCCTGCAGATGAGTCCCCCTACCCCGGACCTGTAGAGGAGACCCCCCACCCCGGGCCTGCAGATGAGTCCCCCCGCCCTGGGCCTGCAGATGAGTCCCCCCACCCTGGGCCTGCAGAGGAGACCCCCCACCCCATATCTGCAGAGGAGACCCCCACCCTGGGCCTGCAGATGAGTCCCCCCACCCCATATCTGCAGAGGAGACCCCCACCCTGGGCCTGCAGAGGAGACCCCCAATCCATGTCTGCAGAGGAGACCCCCCAATCCATGCCTGCAGAGGAGACCCCCCACCGTGGGACTGCAGATGAGTCCCCCCATCCTGGGCCTGCAGAGGAGACCCCCACCCCATGCCTGCAGAGGAGACCCCCCCAATCCATGCCTGCAGATGAGTTCCCCCACCTCGGGCCTGCAGAGGAGACCCCCTACCCTGTGCCTGCAGAGGAGACCCCCCAATCCATGCCTGTAGAGGAGACCCCCCACCCCATGCCTGCAGAGGAGACCCCCCACCCCGGGCCTGCAGAGGAGACCCCCCCACCCCATGCCTGCAGAGGAGACCCCCCACCCTGGGCCTGCAGAGGAGACCCCCCACCCTGGGCCTGCAGAGGAGACCCCCCACCCCATGTCTGCAGAGGAGACCCCCCACCCCGGGCCTGCAGAGGAGACCCCCCACCCCATGTCTGCAGAGGAGACCCCCCACCCCGGGCCTGCAGAGGAGACCCCCCACCCCATGCCTGCAGAGGAGACCCCCCACCCCGGGCATGTAGAAAAGACCCCCCACCCTGGGCCTGCAGAGGAGACCCCCCACCCTGGGCCTGCAGAGGAGACCCCTCAATCCATGCCTGCAGAGGAGACCCCCCACCCCATGCCTGTAGAGGAGACCCCCCACCTCGGGCCTGCAGAGGAGACCCCCCACCCTGGGCCTGTAGAGGAGACCCCCCACCCCAGACCTGTAGAGGAGACCCCCCACCTCGGGCCTGTAGAGGAGACCCCCCACCCCATGCCTGTAGAGGAGACCCCCCACCTCAGGCCTGCAGAGGAGAACCCCCACCCTGGGCCTGTAGAGGAGACCCCCCACCCTGGGCCTGTAGAGGAGACCCCCCACCCCGGGCCTGCAGAGGAGACCCCCCACCCTGGGCCTGCAGAGGAGACCCCCCATCCCTGGCCTGCAGAGGAGACCCCCCACCCCGGGCCTGCAGATGAGTCCCCCCACCCTGGGCCTGCAGAGGAGACCCCCCACCCCGGGCTTGCAGATGAGTCCCCCCACCCCGGGCCTGCAGAGGAGACCCCCCACCTCGGGCCTGTTGAGGAGACCCCCCACCCCGGGCCTGTAGAGGAGACCCCCCACCCTGGGCCTGCAGAGGAGACCCCCCACCCCGGCCTGTAGAGGAAACCCCCACCCCGGGCCTGCAGATGAGTCCCCCCACCCCGGGCCTGCAGATGAGTCCCCCCACCCTGGGCCTGCAGAGGAGACCCCCCACCCCGGGCCTGCAGATGAGTCCCCCAACCCCAGGCCTGTAGAGGAGACCCCCCACCCCGGGCCTGCAGAGGAGACCCCCCACCCCGGGCCTGTAGAGGAGACCCCCCACCCCGGGCCTTTAGAGGAGACCCCCCACCCCAGGCCTGTAGAGGAGTCCCCCCACCCCAGGCCTGCAGAGGAGACCCCCCCACCCCGGGCCAGTAGAGGAGACCCCCCACCCTGGGCCTGCAGAGGAGACCCCCCACCCCGGCCTGTAGAGGAGACCCCCCACCCTGGGCCTGCAGAGGAGACCCCCCACTCCGGGCCTGTAGAGGAGAATCCCCACCCCGGGCCTGTAGAGGAGACCCCCACCCCGGGCCTGTAGAGGAAACCCCCACCCCGGGCCTGTAGAGGAGACCCCCCACCCCGGGCCTGCAGATGAGTCCCCCCACCCCGGGCCTGTAGAGGAGACCCCCCACCCCGGGCCTGCAGATGAGTCCCCCCACCCCGGGCCTGTAGAGGAAACCCCCACCCCGGGCCTGTAGAGGAGACCCCCCACCCCGGGCCTGCAGATGAGTCCCCCCACCCCGGGCCTGTAGAGGAGACCCCCACCCCGGGCCTGCAGAGGAGACCCCCCACCCCGGGCCTGCAGATGAGTCCCCCCACCCCGGCGAGGAGTCCCCCCACCCCAGGCCTGTAGAGGAGACCCCCCACCCCGGGCCTGTAGAGGAGACCCCCCACCCCGGGCCTGTAGAGGAGACCCCCCACCCTGGGCCTGCAGAGGAGACCCCCCACCCCGGGCCTACAGATGAGTCCCCCCACCCCGGGCCTGCAGAGAAGACCCCCCACCCCGGGCCTGCAGATGAGTCCCCCCACCCCGGGCCTGCAGAGGAGACCCCCCACCCCGGGCCTGCAGATGAGTACCCCCACCCTGGGCCTGCAGATGAGTCCCCCCACCCCGGGCCTGCAGAGGAGACCCCCACCCCGGGCCTGCAGAGGAGACCCCCACCCCGGGCCTGTAGAGGAGACCCCCCACCCCGGGCCTGTAGAGGAGACCCCCCCACCCCGGGCCTGCAGAGGAGACCCCCCACCCCGGGCCTGCAGAGGAGACCCCCCACCCCGGGCCTGCAGAGGAGACCCCCCACCCTGGGCCTGCAGAGGAGACCCCCCACCCCGGCCTGTAGAGGAAACCCCCACCCCGGGCCTGTAGAGGAGACCCCCCACCCTGTGCCTGCAGAGGAGACCCCCCACCCCGGGCCTGCAGATGAGTCCCCCCACCCCGGCCTGCAGAGGAGTCCCCCCACCCCGGGCCTGAAGAGGAGACCCCCCACCCCGGGCCTGCAGAGGAGACCCCCACCCCGGGCCTGCAGAGGAGATCCCCCACCCCGGGCCTGTAGAGGAGACCCCCCACCCCGGGCCTGTAGAGGAGACCCCCCCACCCCGGGCCTGCAGAGGAGACCCCCCCACTCCGGGCCTGCAGAGGAGACCCCCCACCCCGGGCCTGCAGATGAGTCCCCCCACCCCGGGCCTGTAGAGGAGACCCCCCACCCTGGGCCTGCAGAGGAGACCCCCCACCCTGGGCCTGCAGAGGAGACCCCCCACCCTGGGCCTGTAGAAGAGACCCCCCACCCCGGCCTGTAGAGGAAACCCCCACCCCGGGCCTGTAGAGGAGACCCCCCACCCTGTGCCTGCAGAGGAGACCCCCCACCCCGGGCCTGCAGATGAGTCCCCCCACCCCGGCCTGCAGAGGAGTCCCCCCACCCCAGGCCTGTAGAGGAGACCCCCCACCCCGGGCCTGTAGAGGAGACCCCCCACCCCGGGCCTGTAGAGGAGACCCCCCACCCCGGGCCTGTAGAGGAGACCCCCACCCTGGGCCTGTAGAGGAGACCCCCCACCCTGGGCCTGCAGAGGAGACCCCCCACCCCGGGCCTGTAGAGGAGACCCCCCACCCCGGCCTGTAGAGGAGACCCCCCCACCCTGTGCCTGCAGAGGAGACCCCCCCACCCCGGGCCTGCAGATGAGTCCCCCCACCCCGGGCCTGCAGATGAGTCCCCCCACCCCGGGCCTGTAGAGGAGATCCCCCACCCCGGGCCTGCAGATGAGTCCCCCCACCCCGGGCCTGCAGAGGAGAAGAGGAGACCCCCCACCCCGGCCTGTAGAGGAGACCCCCCACCCCAGCCTGTAGAGGAGACCCCCCACCCCGGGCCTTTAGAGGAGACCCCCCACCCCAGGCCTATAGAGGAGTCCCCCCACCCCAGGCCTGCAGAGGAGACCCCCCCACCCCGGGCCAGTAGAGGAGACCCCCCACCCTGGGCCTGCAGAGGAGACCCCCCACCCCGGCCTGTAGAGGAGACCCCCCACCCTGGGCCTGCAGAGGAGACCCCCCACCCCGGCCTGTAGAGGAGACCCCCCACCCCGGGCCTGCAGATGAGTCCCCCCACCCTGGGCCTGTAGAGGAGACCCCCCACCCCGGGCCTGTAGAGGAGTCCCCCCACCCCGGGCCTGTAGAGGAGACCCCCCCACCCCGGGCCTGTAGAGGAGACCCCCACCCCGGGCCTGTAGAGGAGACCCCCCACCCCGGGCCTGTAGAGGAGACCCCCCACCCTGGGCCTGCAGATGAGTCCCCCCACCCCGGGCCTGCAGAGGAGACCCCCCACCCCGGGCCTGTAGAGGAGACCCCCCCACCCCGGGCCTGTAGAGGAGACCCCCCACCCTGGGCCTGCAGAGGAGACCCCCCACCCCGGGCCTGCAGAGGAGACCCCCCCACCCCGGGCCTGTAGAGGAGACCCCCCACCCTGGGCCTGCAGAGGAGACCCCCCACCCCGGCCTGTAGAGGAGACCCCCCACCCTGGGCCTGCAGAGGAGACCCCCCACCCCGGCCTGTAGAGGAGACCCCCCACCCCGGGCCTGCAGATGAGTCCCCCCACCCCGGGCCTGTAGAGGAGACCCCCCACCCCGGGCCTGTAGAGGAGTCCCCCCACCCCGGGCCTGTAGAGGAGACCCCCCCACCCCGGGCCTGTAGAGGAGACCCCCACCCCGGGCCTGTAGAGGAGACCCCCCACCCCGGGCCTGTAGAGGAGACCCCCCACCCTGGGCCTGCAGATGAGTCCCCCCACCCCGGGCCTGCAGAGGAGACCCCCCACCCCGGGCCTGCAGAGGAGACCCCCCCACCCCGGGCCTGCAGAGGAGACCCCCCACCCCGGGCCTGCAGAGGAGACCCCCCACCCTGGGCCTGCAGAGGAGACCCCCCACCCCGGGCCTGCAGAGGAGACCCCCCCACCCCGGGCCTGTAGAGGAGACCCCCCACCCCGGGCCTGTAGAGGAGACCCCCCCACCCCGGGCCTGTAGAGGAGACCCCCCCACCCCGGGCCTGTAGAGGAGACCCCCACCCCATGCCTGTAGAGGAGACCCCCCAACCCGGGCCTGTAGATGAGTCCCCCCACCCCGGGCCTGTAGAGGAGAGAAGCCGCTAATAGTAAATTTCTATTGTTACTGAATCCAGGCCTAACAGAATAACATCGTATCGTCGTGGCAACCTGATATACACATGACTGACAGTGAGCTGTTTCCATGGCGATAGATTATGTCTTGTGTAAGAGACTACAACATCTGGTAGTCAGCTGTCTCCATAGCAACCTGGACCCTTCTCTGGACTGCCATGCCTGATTGGCTGGGAACGGTTTCCATGGATACCAATTATTTCCTAGGCTTTGGCCTGGAGGGACTCGGCCTTTGCTGTCAATGTGCCAGATTCATGGCGTGAGATTGTGGAAGGTTTATATTCCCGGCACGTTCACCAGGAATAGAACTTCCAGACACTGGACGTCCATAGAAGGTGTCTCCACATCGGCCTATGAGAAGGCTGCTGCTGGAAATGCTGGTCGCCTGGCAAGCTGCGGCTGTCATGGTGACTCCGGATCTGCAGGATGGTGATTGGAAGGGATGACTTCCCGGGTCTCTCTTATGGTCCCTATCCTCCTCTTCTGGGGTCCCCCTGCTGATGATCCTGGCTCCTCCCCCTTGCAGGCCCAATCCTGAGCCAGCTCTGTGCGTCCATTGACACACACACCGCAGCCCCTCACTCCCACCTCACTGGCTGTGATTGACAACAAGGGAGCCAATGAGGAGGATGAGAGTGGAGAGAGCCTTGGCTAGATGGAGATAGGTTCAGGTGAGTATGGAGGAGATCACCTTCATACAGAGAATTCCTGTCTATAGCAATGACTGAGGCTTCTCCCCAGACTTTCATGCAGCTAAGAATACATCCGACACGTACACCGGATATCAGATCATGGAGTCTCTATTAATACAAATGTATTGGAAATTCCTTCATATAACTGGATTTACACCCCCGATATCAGGATACCCCATATTATAATGTTCTATCGGGATACCCCATATTATAATGTTATATCGGGATACCCCATATTATAATGTTATATCGGGATACACCATATTATAATGTTATATCGGGATACACCATATTATAAAGTTATATCGGGATACCCCATATTATGTTATATCGGGATACACCATATTATAAAGTTATATCGGGATACACCATATTATGTTATATCGGGATACCCCATATTATGTTATATCGGGATACACCATATTATAATGTTATATCGGGATACCCCATATTATGTTATATCGGGATACACCATATTATAATGTTATATCGGGATACCCCATATTATAATGTTATATCGGGATACCCCATATTATAATGTTATATCGGGATACCCCATATTATGTTATATCGGGATACACCATATTATAATGTTATATCGGGATACACCATATTATAATGTTATATCGGGATACCCCATATTATAATGTTATATCGGGATACACCATATTATGTTATATCGGGATACACCATATTATAAAGTTATATCGGGATACACCATATTATGTTATATCGGGATACACCATATTATAAAGTTATATCGGGATACCCCATATTATAATGTTATATCGGGATACACCATATTATAATGTTATATCGGGATACACCATATTATAATGTTATATCGGGATACACCATATTATAATGTTATATCGGGATACACCATATTATAATGTTATATCGGGATACACCATATTATGTTATATCGGGATACACCATATTATAAAGTTATATCGGGATACCCCATATTATGTTATATCGGGATACCCCATATTATAATGTTATATCGGGATACCCCATATTATGTTATATCGGGATACACCATATTATAATGTTATATCGGGATACACCATATTATAATGTTATATCGGGATACCCCATATTATAATGTTATATCGGGATACCCCATATTATGTTATATCGGGATACCCCATATTATAATGTTATATCGGGATACACCATATTATAATGTTATATCGGGATACCCCATATTATGTTATATCGGGATACACCATATTATTATGTTATATCGGGATACACCATATTATAAAGTTATATCGGGATACCCCATATTATGTTATATCGGGATACACCATATTATAATGTTATATCGGGATACACCATATTATAATGTTATATCGGGATACCCCATATTATGTTATATCGGGATACCCCATATTATGTTATATCGGGATACCCCATATTATAATGTTATATCGGGATACACCATATTATAATGTTATATCGGGATACCCCATATTATGTTATATCGGGATACACCATATTATAAAGTTATATCAGGATACCCCATATTATGTTATATCGGGATACCCCATATTATGTTATATCGGGATACACCATATTATTATGTTATATCGGGATACACCATATTATAAAGTTATATCGGGATACCCCATATTATGTTATATCGGGATACACCATATTATAAAGTTATATCAGGATACCCCATATTATGTTATATCGGGATACACCATATTATAAAGTTATATCGGGATACACCATATTATAATGTTATATCGGGATACCCCATATTATAATGTTATATCGGGATACCCCATATTATGTTATATCGGGATACACCATATTATAATGTTATATCGGGATACACCATATTATAATGTTATATCGGGATACCCCATATTATAATGTTATATCGGGATACACCATATTATAATGTTATATCGGGATACCCCATATTATGTTATATCGGGATACACCATATTATAATGTTATATCGGGATACCCCATATTATAATGTTATATCGGGATACCCCATATTATAATGTTATATCGGGATACCCCATATTATAATGTTATATCGGGATACCCCATATTATAATGTTATATCGGGATACACTGTATATATCAGAGCTCATATTGTATCAATATAGACTCCATGATCTGATATCTGGTATATGTGTCTGATGTCTTCTTAGCTGCATGAAAGCCTCTGAACTCGCCCTTGTAGCCAGTTTTCAATCCATGTACTCACCCTATGGTCCATGCCAACGCACCTTATTTTGTACAGTAAACGTTTATGGGGAACCGTGTCAAATGCTTTTGTAAAATCCAGATACACCACGTCTACGGGCCTTCCTTTATCTAGATGGCAACTCACCTCCTCATAGAAGGTTAATAGATTGGTTTGGCAAGAACGATTCTTCATGAATCCATGCTGATTACTGCTAATGATATCATTCTTATTACTAAAATCTTGTATATAGTCCCTTATCATCCCCTCCAAGAGTTTACATACTATTGATGTTAGGCTAACTGGTCTGTAATTCCCAGGGATGTATTTTGGGCCCTTTTTAAATATTGGTGCTACATTGGCTTTTCTCCAATCAGCTGGTACCATTCCAGTCAATAGACTGTCTGTAAAAATTAGGAACAACGGTCTGGCAATCACCTGACTGAGTTCCTTAAAGGGGTTGTAAACCATTGTGCATCCTATGCATTAAGGTGAAAAAACTTCTGGCAGTGACCGGCCCCCCGTTTTACTTACCTGAGCCCCGTATTTCCCTTGGCGGAGATGCGCTGTCCCTCTCTTGATTGGATATATTGATAGCAGCGCAGCCATTGGCCCCGCTGCTGTCAATCAAATCCAATGACGCGGGTGTCGGGGGTGGGGCCGAGTCCGGCATTCATGTCTATGGACACCAAATGCTGGACTGGGGAGGGCGCCCTCAAGGTAACCCCCTCGGGAGAACGCTTCTCCTAGGGGGTTATCTGATGCGGGGAGGAGCTGCCGTGGGACCCCAGAAATCGAGGATCGGGGCCACTCTGTGCAAAACGAACTGCACAGTGGAGGTAAGTGTGATATGTTTATATTTTAAATGAAAAAAAAATGAGCCTTTACAATCACTTAAAGGACCCTCGGGTGCAAGCCATCTCCTAGATTGTAGAACGAGTAGGGACCTCTAAATCCTCTTGTATTAAATTGATTTGTAATTGTACTGTCTGCTCTAATGTTGCGCAAACTGTCGGCGCTATAAAAATCCTGTATAATAATAATAATAATAATCTGGTCCCGGTGATTTATTAATGTTAAGTTTCTCAAGTCTAATTTTAATTCCGTCCTCTGTTAACCATGGAGGTGCTTCCTGTGTTGTGTCCTGAGGATAAACACTGCAGTTTTGGTTACTGAAGCCCCCCGATTCACTCGTGAAGACTGAGGAGAAGAATAAATTCAATACCTTCGCCATCTCCCCATCCTTTGTAACCAGATGTCCTTCCTCATTCTTTATGGGGCCAATATGGTCTGTCCTCCCTTTTTTACTGTTTACATACTTAAAGAATTTCTTGGGATTTTTTTTGCTCTCCTCCGCTATGTGTCTTTCATGTTCTATCTTAGCCATCCTAATTGCACCCTTACATTTCTTATTGCATTCTTTATAAAGTCTGAATGCTGAGGATGATCCCTCAACCTTGTATTTTTTGAAGGCTTTCTCCTTTGCTTTTATATGCATTTTTACGTTAGAGTTAAGCCACCCAGGATACAGTAACATGATGGGATGTGGTTGGGCGTGGTGTACCATGGATACAGTGACATGATGGGATGTGGTTGGGCGTGGTGTACCATGGATCCAATGACATGATGGGATGTGGTTGGGCGTGGTGTACCATGGATCCAATGACATGATGGGATGTGGTTGGGCGTGGTGTACCATGGATACAGTGACATGATGGGATGTGGTTGGGCGTGGTGTACCATGGATACAGTGACATGATGGGATGTGGTTGGGCGTGGTGTACCATGGATACAGTGACATGATGGGATGTGGTTGGGCGTGGTGTACCATAGATACAGTGACATGGCAGGACCGGGCTGTGCATAGTGTGCCAATTTCCAACGCACAAACTGCTCTTCTTCTGATTAATGCCACAATAGTGGTCAGTGGGACATACGGCCCGAGAACCAGAATAAACATTGACATAAAACAACAAATATTGGAATTCTGGATCTGCCCGCGAGGTCACGTGACTGGACAGGTGCTCTTAGGATTTTGGTTGATTGTTGGCTGTAGTGTTAGATTTGTGGTAGTTCACTGACTGGTGGCTTCACTTTTATACCACGGCACAGCCGACCTCTCACCTGGATAGAAGTCCTTGGACTTGGAGAGTTTGACTGTGGCGCCCGTCTCACGCTGCAGCTGGACGATAGTCTGTCCCCCTTTACCGATAATGGAGCCGGCGGCATAGCTGGGGATCAGGACCTTCAGGAAGAGTTCAGCGTCATCTGCCGGACAGAAGATACCGAGATGTCATTCCACCATAACCAACAATCTACAAAGTATATCCCAGTCCACCACCGAGAGGACAAGGAGCCACATTATACAATGTACCATAGGGAGCCACAATATACAATGTACCATAGGGAGCCACATTATACAATGTACCATAGGGAGCCACATTATACAATGTACCATAGGGAGCCACATTATACAATGTACCATAGGGAGCAACGATATACAATGTACCATAGGGAGCCACGATATACAATGTACCATAGGGAGCCACATTATACAATGTACCATAGGGAGCAACGATATACAATGTACCATAGGGAGCCACATTATACAATGTACCATAGGGAGCCACATTATACAATGTACCATAGGGAGCCACATTATACAATGTACCATAGGGAGCCACATTATACAATGTACCATAGGGAGCAACGATATACAATGTACCATAGGGAGCCACAATATACAATGTACCATAGGGAGCCACAATATACAATGTACCATAAGGAGCCACATTATACAATGTACCATAGGGAGCAACGATATACAATGTACCATAAGGAGCCACATTATACAATGTACCATAGGGAGCAACGATATACAATGTACCATAAGGAGCCACATTATACAATGTACCATAGGGAGCCACAATATACAATGTACCATAGGGAGCCACATTATACAATGTACCATAAGGAGCCACATTATACAATGTACCATAGGGAGCCACATTATACAATGTACCATAGGGAGCAACGATATACAATGTACCATAGGGAGCCACATTATACAATGTACCATAGGGAGCCACATTATACAATGTACCATAGGGAGCCACATTATACAATGTACCATAGGGAGCCACATTATACAATGTACCATAGGGAGCAACGATATACAATGTACCATAGGGAGCCACAATATACAATGTACCATAGGGAGCCACAATATACAATGTACCATAGGGAGCCACAATATACAATGTACCATAGGGAGCAACGATATACAATGTACCATAGGGAGCCACAATATACAATGTACCATAGGGAGCCACATTATACAATGTACCATAGGGAGCAACGATATACAATGTACCATAGGGAGCCACGATATACAATGTACCATAGGGAGCCACGATATACAATGTACCATAGGGAGCCACAATATACAATGTACCATAGGGAGCCACAATATACAATGTACCATAGGGAGCCACGATATACAATGTACTATAGGGAGCAATGATATACAACGTTCCATAGGGAGCCACAATATACAATGTACCATAGGGATCAATGATATGGGAAGAAGTTTACTGCCGCCCATCACTTCCACAGCCCGTCGAAGATACTGCTCCCCTCCCCCCCATGTATTCTGGTCTCCACTGTCCCACCTGCAGACCTGGGACTGGAATGGAGATAAGTGAGGAATCGGTCGCTGATTTCCCAGCTGGTGAATGTCCACGGAATCGGCGTGTCTGTCATATTCTCTGGTCACTGTGGCTGAGGAAGAAGCTATTGGAGGGCCGGGGAACCCTCTGCTGTCTCAGTAAAGAGAACCTGTCTTTTCTCTATGCTATCGGTCCCCTATGTGATAGTAACATATAGAAACATAGGTCTCCTCCCCCCACATACATATAGATGAGGACATAAATACACGCAGTGGGGATACACCTGACCTATTTCCACAAACTCCAGAGAACAATAATTCTCAGCCCATCATTCACTTACCTCCAGGGCTTGTCTTCTCAAAGACTAGGTGCAGGAACCCTTTGTCTCCGCCCCCTACCCACCCCCGAGTACTGCCCCTTGTCTCCGCCCTCAACCCACCCCCGAGTACTGTCCCTTGTCTCCGCCCTCTACCCACCCCGAGTACTGTCCCTTGTCTCTGCCCTCTACCCACCCCCGAGTACTGTCCCTTGTCTCCGCCCTCTACCCACCCCCGAGTACTGTCCCTTGTCTCCGCCCTCTACCCACCCCGAGTACTGTCCCTTGTCTCCGCCCCCTACCCACCCCCGAGTACTGTCCCTTGTCTCTGCCCTCTACCCACCCCCGAGTACTGTCCCTTGTCTCCACCCTCTACCCACCCCGAGTACTGTCCATTGTCTCCGCCCCCTACCCACCCCCCGAGTACTGTCCCTTGTCTCCGCCCTCTACCCACCCCGAGCACTGCCCCTTGTCTCCGCCCTCTACCCACCCCGAGTACTGTCCCTTGTCTCCGCCCTCTACCCACCCCCAAGTACTGCCCCTTGTCTCCACCCTCTACCCACCCCCGAGTACTGCCCCTTGTCTCCACCCTCTACCCACCCTGAGTACTGCCCCTTGTCTCCGCCCTCTACCCACCCCCGAGTACTGCCCCTTGTCTCCACCCTCTACCCACCCCGAGTACTGCCCCTTGTCTCCGCCCTCTACCCACCCCGAGTACTGTCCCTTGTCTCCGCCCTCTACCCACCCCGAGTACTGTCCCTTGTCTCCGCCCCCTACCCACCCCCCGAGTACTGTCCCTTGTCTCCGCCCTCTACCCACCCCGAGTACTGCCCCTTGTCTCCGCCCTCTACCCACCCCGAGTACTGTCCCTTGTCTCCGCCCTCTACCCACCCCCGAGTACTGCCCCTTGTCTCCACCCTCTACCCACCCCCGAGTACTGCCCCTTGGTTCCAGCCCCCTACTCACCCCCGAGTACTGTCCCTTGTCTCCGCCCTCTACCCACCCCCAAGTACTGCCCCTTGTCTCCGCCCTCTACCCACCCCCGAGTACTGCCCCTTGTCTCCGCCCTATACCCACCCCCGAGTACTGCCCCTTGTCTCCGCCCCCTACCCACCCCCGAGTACTGCCCCTTGTCTCCACCCCCTACCCACCCCCGAGTACTGCCCATTGTCTCCGCCCTCTAACCACCCCCGAGTACTGCCCCTTGTCTCCGCCCTCTACCCACCCCCGAGTACTGCCCCTTGGTTCCAGCCCCCTACCCACCCCCGAGTACTGCCCCTTGTCTCCGCCCTCTACCCACCCCCGAGTACTGCCCCTTGGTTCCAGCCCCCTACCCACCCCCGAGTACTGCCCCTTGTCTCCGCCCTCTACCCACCCCCGAGTACTGCCCCTTGGTTCCAGCCCCCTACCCACCTCCCAGCACCACCCCTTTTACAGAATACAGAACTAAGTAACATTTGTGGTGCTCAGTATTTTGTATGGAAATTGTCAATGATCACAAGAAAAGCAGTAAAACAGATCCCCTGCAGGCAGAAACAATAGACCCCCTCATTAACAAAAAAAATCCCCCCAGCAACAATAGACTGCGTGCAAAAATATACCCCCCCAGCAAGAAAAAATCTCCCCGCAGCCAGCATCAATAGGCCCCTCCCTAATCAGTAGATCCCTCCCAGCAACAATAGGCCCCTCCCTAATCAGTAGATCCCTCCCAGCAACAATAGGCCCCTCCCTAATCAGTAGATCCCTCCCAGCAACAATAGGCCCCTCCCTAATCAGTAGATCCCTCCCAGCAACAATAGGCCCCTCCCTAATCAGTAGATCCCTCCCAACAACAATAGACCCCTCCCTAAGAATTAGACCCCTCCCAGCAACAATAGGCCCCTCCCTAAGCAGTAGATCACTCCCAGCAACAATAGGCCCCTCCCTAAGCAGTAGATCCCTCCCAGCAACAATAGGCCCCTCCCTAAGCAGTAGATCCCTCCCAGCAACAATAGGCCCCTCCCTAAGCAGTAGATCCCTCCCAGCAACAATAGGCCCACAGCAAAAATAGGTCCTCTCCCACAACAATGGACCCCCCAGCAGTCAGTATCAACAGATCCTGCAGCACTCCGCAACATCCCATGCCATTACATACATTCAGTCCTGGAGGTGCCGGTGTCTTGCCCAGAAAGTTCCCCCGGCGGATAAGGACCCCCCTGTGCTGCGCAGGCGCAGTACAAATGACTAGGAGCCGCTGAAAATAGCCGAAGCTGAAAAACTTCAATCAGCTGTACACAATGCCTGCGCACTGGGTCCAGGTTCAACCCCCTCCATCCAAGTGGACCCAGAGGGGGAATAAAAAAGTTCCGAGTGAAGTGAGGGGCCCGACTACAGGCGCCGTGTACAGCTGATTTCTATTATTTTCACCTTCGGCTATTTCCGCCGGCTCCTACTGCGCAGTAAAGGGGGGTCCTTATCTGCTGAGGGGAACTTTCTCGGCAGAACCCCTGCGTTCCCCCCGCGTTGCCCCGCGTTCCCCCGCGTTCCCCCCGCGTTGCCCCGCGTTCCCCCGCGTTCCCCCGCGTTCCCCCCGCGTTCCCCCCGCGTTCCCCCCGCGTTGCCCCGCGTTCCCCCGCGTTCCCCCCGCGTTGCCCCGCGTTCCCCCGCGTTCCCCCCGCGTTCCCCCCGCGTTGCCCCGCGTTCCCGCTGAAAAAAAGCCCTGCTTACCTCTAAACTGATGACCTGTAAAGGCTTTAAAAGTAACGGCTATGCAGAATTGTGGGCACCGAAGTCGCCATTTCACAGCTGTGTGCAAATCTAAGACTTGTTATGTTACATAGAAGGTGAGGGTGAAAAAAGACACAAGTCCATCAAGTCCATCCTATGTGTGTGATTATATGTCATATTACATTATATATCCCTGTATGTTGTGTGATTATATGTCATATTACATTATATATCTCTGTATGTTGTGTGATTATATGTCATATTACATTATATATCTCTGTATGTTGTGTGATTATATGTCATATTACATTATATATCTCTGTATGTTGTGTGATTATATGTCATATTACATTATATATCTCTGTATGTTGTGTGATTATATGTCATATTACATTATATATCTCTGTATGTTGTGTGATTATATGTCATATTACATTATATATCCTGTATGTTGTGTGATTATATGTCATATTACATTATATATCTCTGTATGTTGTGTGATTATATGTCATATTACATTATATATCCTGTATGTTGTGTGATTATATGTCATATTACATTATATATCTCTGTATGTTGTGTGATTATATGTCATATTACATTATATATCTCTGTATGTTGTGTGATTATATGTCATATTACATTATATATCTCTGTATGTTGTGTGATTATATGTCATATTACATTATATATCTCTGTATGTTGTGTGATTATATGTCATATTACATTATATATCTCTGTATGTTGTGTGATTATATGTCATATTACATTATATATCCTGTATGTTGTGTGATTATATGTCATATTACATTATATATCTCTGTATGTTGTGTGATTATATGTCATATTACATTATATATCCTGTATGTTGTGTGATTATATGTCATATTACATTATATATCTCTGTATGTTGTGTGATTATATGTCATATTACATTATATATCTCTGTATGTTGTGTGATTATATGTCATATTACATTATATATCTCTGTATGTTGTGTGATTATATGTCATATTACATTATATATCTCTGTATGTTGTGTGATTATATGTCATATTACATTATATATCTCTGTATGTTGTGTGATTATGTGTCATATTACATTATATATCTCTGTATGTTGTGTGATTATATGTCATATTACATTATATATCTCTGTATGTTGTGTGATTATATGTCATATTACATTATATATCTCTGTATGTTGTGTGATTATATGTCATATTACATTATATATCCCTGTATGTTGTGTGATTATATGTCATATTACATTATATATCTCTGTATGTTGTGTGATTATATGTCATATTACATTATATATCTCTGTATGTTGTGTGATTATATGTCATATTACATTATATATCTCTGTATGTTGTGTGATTATATGTCATATTACATTATATATCTCTGTATGTTGTGTGATTATATGTCATATTATATTATATATCTCTGTATGTTGTGTGATTATATGTCATATTACATTATATATCCTGTATGTTGTGTGATTATATGTCATATTACATTATATATCTCTGTATGTTGTGTGATTATATGTCATATTACATTATATATCCTGTATGTTGTGTGATTATATGTCATATTACATTATATATCTCTGTATGTTGTGTGATTATATGTCATATTACATTATATATCCCTGTATGTTGTGTGATTATATGTCATATTACATTATATATCCTGTATGTTGTGTGATTATATGTCATATTATATTATATATCTCTGTATATTGTGTGATTATATGTCATATTACATTATATATCTCTGTATGTTGTGTGATTATATGTCATATTACATTATATATCTCTGTATGTTGTGTGATTATATGTCATATTATATTATATATCTCTGTATGTTGTGTGATTATATGTCATATTACATTATATATCCTGTATGTTGTGTGATTATATGTCATATTACATTATATATCTCTGTATGTTGTGTGATTATATGTCATATTACATTATATATCCTGTATGTTGTGTGATTATATGTCATATTACATTATATATCTCTGTATGTTGTGTGATTATATGTCATATTACATTATATATCCCTGTATGTTGTGTGATTATATGTCATATTACATTATATATCTCTGTATGTTGTGTGATTATATGTCAGTATTACATTATATATCTCTGTATGTTGTGTGATTATATGTCATATTACATTATATATCTCTGTATGTTGTGTGATTATATGTCATATTACATTATATATCCTGTATGTTGTGTGATTATATGTCATATTATATTATATATCTCTGTATATTGTGTGATTATATGTCATATTACATTATATATCTCTGTATGTTGTGTGATTATATGTCATATTACATTATATATCTCTGTATGTTGTGTGATTATATGTCATATTATATTATATATCTCTGTATGTTGTGTGATTATATGTCATATTACATTATATATCCTGTATGTTGTGTGATTATATGTCATATTACATTATATATCTCTGTATGTTGTGTGATTATATGTCATATTACATTATATATCCTGTATGTTGTGTGATTATATGTCATATTACATTATATATCTCTGTATGTTGTGTGATTATATGTCATATTACATTATATATCCCTGTATGTTGTGTGATTATATGTCATATTACATTATATATCTCTGTATGTTGTGTGATTATATGTCAGTATTACATTATATATCTCTGTATGTTGTGTGATTATATGTCATATTACATTATATATCTCTGTATGTTGTGTGATTATATGTCATATTACATTATATATCTCTGTATGTTGTGTGATTATATGTCATATTACATTATATATCTCTGTATGTTGTGTGATTATATGTCATATTACATTATATATCTCTGTATGTTGTGTGATTATATGTCATATTACATTATATATCCTGTATGTTGTGTGATTATATGTCATATTACATTATATATCTCTGTATGTTGTGTGATTATATGTCATATTACATTATATATCTCTGTATGTTGTGTGATTATATGTCATATTACATTATATATCCCTGTATATTGCGGTCATTCAGGTGATTATCTAATAGTTTCTTGAAGCTATCAATGCTCCCCGCTGAGACCACCGCCTGTGGAAGGGAATTCCACATCCTTGCCGCTCTTACAGTAAAGAACCCTCTACGTAGTTTAAGGTTAAACCTCTTTTCTTCTAATTGTAATGAGTGGCCACGAGTCTTATTAAACTCTCTTCTGCGAAAAAGTTTTATCCCTATTGTGGGGTCACCAGTCCGGTATTTATATATTGTGGGGTCACCAGTCCGGTATTTGTATATTGTGGGGTCACCAGTCCGGTATTTATATATTGTGGGGTCACCAGTCCGGTATTTGTATATTGTGGGGTCACCAGTCCGGTATTTATATATTGTGGGGTCACCAGTCCGGTATTTGTATATTGTGGGGTCACCAGTCCGGTATTTATATATTGTGGGGTCACCAGTCCGGTATTTATATATTGTGGGGTCACCAGTCCGGTATTTCTCTATTGTGGGGTCACCAGTCCGGTATTTATATATTGTGGGGTCACCAGTCCGGTATTTGTATATTGTGGGGTCACCAGTCCGGTATTTCTCTATTGTGGGGTCACCAGTCCGGTATTTATATATTGTGGGGTCACCAGTCCGGTATTTGTATATTGTGGGGTCACCAGTCCGGTATTTGTATATTGGGGGGTCACCAGTCCAGTATTTGTATATTGTGGGGTCACCAGTCCGGTATTTATATATTGTGGGGTCACCAGTCCGGTATTTCTCTATTGTGGGGTCACCAGTCCGGTATTTCTCTATTGTGGGGTCACCAGTCCGGTATTTATATATTGTGGGGTCACCAGTCCGGTATTTATATATTGTGGGGTCACCAGTCCAGTATTTGTATATTGTGGGGTCACCAGTCCGGTATTTATATATTGTGGGGTCACCAGTCCGGTATTTATATATTGTGGGGTCACCAGTCCGGTATTTGTATATTGTGGGGTCACCAGTCCGGTATTTATATATTGTGGGGTCACCAGTCCGGTATTTGTATATTGTGGGGTCACCAGTCCGGTATTTATATAATGAAATCATATCCCCTCTCAAGCGTCTCTTCTCCAGAGAGAATAAGTTCAGAGCTCACAACCTTTCCTCATAACTAAGATCCTCCAGACCCTTTATTAGCTTTGTTGCCCTTCTTTGTAGTCGCTCCATTTCCAGTACATCCTTCCTGAGGACTGGTGCCCAGAACTGGACAGCATACTCCAGGTGCGGCCGGACCAGAGTCTTGTAGAGCGGGAGAATTATCGTTTTATCTCTGGAGTTGATCCTCTTTTTAATGCCAATATTCTGTTTGCTTTGTTAGCAGCAGCTTGGCATTGCATGTCATTGCTGAGCCTATCATCTACTAGGACCCCCAGGTCCTTTTCCATCCTAGATCCCCCCAGAGGTTCTCCCCCCAGTCTATAGATTACATTCAGATTTTTGCCACCCAAATACATTATTTTACATTTTTCTACATTGAACCTCATTTGCCATGTAGTCGCCCCTCCCCCATTCATTTGTTCAGGTCTTTTTGCAAGGTTTCCACATCCTGCGGAGAAGTTATTGCCCTGCTTAGCTTAGTATCGTCCACAAATACAGAGATTGAACTGTTTATCCCATCCTCCAGGTCGTTTATGAACAAATTAAATAGGATTGGTCCCAGCACAGAACCCTGGGGAACCCCACTACCCACCCCTGACCATTCTGAGTACTCCCCATTTATCACCACCCCCTGAACTCGCCCTTGTAGCCAGTTTTCAATCCATGTACTCACCCTATGGTCCATGCCAACGCACCTTATTTTGTACAGTAAACGTTTATGGGGAACTGTGTCAAATGCTTTTGCAAAATCCAGATACACCACGTCTACGGGCCTTCCTTTATCTAGATGGCAACTCACCTCCTCATAGAAGGTTAATAGATTGGTTTGGCAAGAACGATTCTTCATGAATCCATGCTGATTACTGCTAATGATATCATTCTTATTACTAAAATCTTGTATATAGTCCCTTATCATCCCCTCCAAGAGTTTACATACTATTGATGTTAGGCTGACTGGTCTGTAATTCCCAGGGATGTATTTTGGGCCCTTTTGAAATATTGGTGTTACATTGGCTTTTCTCCAATCAGCTGGTACCATTCCAGTCAATAGACTGTCTATAAAAATTAGGAACAATGGTCTGGCAATCACCTGACTGAGTTCCCTAAGTACCCTCGGATGCAAGCCATCTGGTCCCGGTGATTTATTAATGTTAAGTTTCTCAAGTCTAATTTTAATTCCGTCCTCTGTTAAGATACGTTTGGTATCTGTTTACTCTGAGCAACCTCATCTTTTATATATGACCAGAAATTGGGTAATATATTGTGCCTGTCTGCCCTAAAAATTAATTGAAGTGAATATTTTACTGAAAATGTACATTTAATAAACACTAATATTGTGTAACATACAAAATTTCAACTACCACAATGTTATTGTCCATGGTCTCTGCTTTCTGAAAATACATAATGTTTACAGAAATGGAAAGATTGACTGAGAGGAAAAATGTATAAATCTAAAATGTTTTCTAATTTGATTGATATTTGTACAAGTCTGATCCCACGCAGATCAATCAATCCAATCAGTCTAGATAACGATAGATCTAATCAATCTAGGGCTTTGTACATCTAATCAATACATCCATGGATCTATATAATCAAGAGACCTCTGCATCCAATCAATCTAGATAACGATAGATCTAATCAAGCTAGTGATCCATACATCAAATTAATCAAGATATCTTTATATCTTTTTTTTTATATTTGTTTATTGGTTTTCCATATAAAGTTTTGACAGGCTTTTTATAAAAGGTATATTTTGTATACAATGAGCATTACATGACCAGTAGCTGAACATGGCCAACGTATTACACAGCAGTAATCTTAACCCCCAATTGAGGGAAACACAATACACTGTATGAGGACCACGTAGGGCCCCAAACCAGTACGTTAAATTGCTACCAATGGTATGAGCCATCCATTCTCCATTCACACACTACGCAACTTTACTCAGGCCTCACCACCACCTCACCTCACCACCACCACCCGCTCCCTGCCAGTCTGATTAAAGGGTCATGGGGCCATCAACCCGATGCCCGGTGATCTAAGGCACAAAAGGAATCCGCAATATCAATCCAGGGTTGCCAGACCTTAGAAAACTTCTTTGGGCAGGCCCTGCCATTGTATATAAGTTTGAAGACGGGTACAACTTTATGCACCATGCAATAAAATGTTAGAATATCCGGAGCAGAGGCATTCTTCCATTGCAACAAAATTAGTTTCCTTGTATAGCGCTGGTAGATTTATGATCTACCATCTGATAGGTAAATTTAGTGAATTGCTTGTTATAGGAAGTTAGGTTTGCCTCTGTTCCAGCTTGGCTGACGTTGCATGTGGTTCCACATTGTGCCGGTGGGTGTCGTTGTCACCATGGGCCAGTGTTAGAAAAGCAACGCCTTGAAGTGTATGGATGCTCCTCTGTCCCGGAGATAACTCGGTGGAGGTGGTCCTCCAAGTTGCATTCTGGGAGAGGGTATTTATGGGACAAAAGCCATATTTTAGGGTTCGTTTTCTGCCACCTGCTGGCCCTCCTGGCCGTCAGGTATGTGTTAGAGTACCACCTCGTGGTCCTCTGTTCCGGAGGCCCGCGTCGCTGCGGCGTGTGGGTGGGCCCAGAAGCATGTCTGGGGCCTACCACAGCAGCCGAGGAATGGTCCTGAGCTGTCTATCCAGAGTGAAGAAGCTGGAAAACCGAGGAGATCCCAGGGGAGGACCCGTCATGGAAGGATCATGCAGAGTGCTGGTCTGGAGAGGGGCCTGGTGACTCGGTTGGAGGATGTATCCTGAAGTTATCCTACTGCATAGTACTGCCGGGTTGGCTTAGAGGTCCAAGAACTGTGTCTGACATTCACCACAAACCATTACATCCTGTGGCAGAGGATTGTACGGGTTTATTTCAAGCAAGTCTGTGGCAGAGGCTTTTGTTGGTGCTCCGTACTGGCTGCTAGGCAAGTGAGAGAGGTCTATCCAGACAGGCAAAGATCGTGTCCCCAAAAAAGGGGAGCGCATTCAATTACAGTATTCAACTTTAAAGAATGTTCTAAAGAAACCTAAAGAAAGTTATTTGAGCTTCTCTGCAGTTTTCCTCCTGCCTCTTTCCTGCTACTTCCTTTGTTACTTGGTTCAATAAAGCATTGAAAACGTACTCAATTGCTTATATCGTCCAGAGGTAAACTCAATGGAACCCTAGACCCGGTGGTATTGAGAGTGAAGGTAACAGCCCGCTTAAACCAGCAGCTCCATAGAGAGTTAGTGCTACACTTGCATAGAATAATAATATACTCACAAGAGTGCGGGCATGGGTCCTTTGTATAAAGTCATTCAACACACCCAGTAGGCCGACTTCAGGAGTATGAGGTAATGGTAAGTGCAAGGTGTTGTCAAAAAAAGAAAATATGTCCTTCCAAAACATATGCCAGTACTCGGCATCTGTAGACCCACATCTGGGACAGGTTGCTGCAGAATCAAACCCCAACCTGGTTGGAGTGTAATGCAACTGGTGTATGAATTTAAACTGGGTATATTGATCATTGGACCCGATAAGGTCCTGAAAGCAGATTCCCGAAGGGCCTCCTCCCACCCTCCTCAGACAGCCCAGGAATCACAACCTCCCATTTCCGTTGAGCCAGTTGGAAGGGGATAACTACGGCCAAGTGGAGGTGAGAATAAACAGTCATAACCAGTTTCTCAATTTCTGGATATGACAGCAGTATCTCTACTGGTGATTCAGAGAGCTCCTGGGTTAGACCTGCAAACTGTGCCCACACCTTGCCTTCTACTCCTCAAAGGAATCGAATACGTTGTTGACGAAAATGTGGGAGGTATGGGTGACACCATGTCGTGTCCACCACAGGGAGTCCAGGTGGCCCAGGAGCTCTGAGAAATTGGGGTTGTGCCACAAGGGGGCATTGGGAGACACCACGTCTGAATTTGTTATCACCTTGTTATCCTCATGCCAGGCCAGCCAACTAACATCTATCGGAGAGCCTCGAGAGCAGCGTTTGGGCATAGACCTGTGTAGTACATCTACCAGTGAGGCTCTAGAGCCACATAGTGCAGTCAGCAGAGCATTGGGGCAGGACGGGGAGGTCTCCAAGAGCCAGTCGTGGACATAGGTAAGTTTGGACGCTAGAAAATAGTGCCCTAAATTTGGGCAGGCCAATCCACCATCAGCTTTGGCAGCATGGAGAGATACTCTAGCAATATGGGGGTGTTTCCCCTGCCAGAGGAAGGTAGATAAAATCAAGTTTATTTTTTGAAAAGTTTTTTAAACAGAATAACTGGGGATGCCTGGAAAACGTATAAAAATTTTGGTAAGTATATAATTTTAAAAATGTTCACACGGCCAATCAGATTGAGAGGCAAGGAGGTCCAGGTGTGCAACCTAGTCTCCATGTGAGTAATAATTGGGGTTATATTAAGGGATTCAAAAGTGGATAGGTCTGCATTTTTATAAATCCCTAAATATTTAAATATGGGCTGGATGGTCAGTTTGGATGGAGAAAGGTAGGTATAATCTAGGGTGGGGCCAATAGGAAACGCCACAGATTTCTCCCAGCCAACACATAGCCCGGAGACCCTCCCAAACTCCTCCACAATGTCCAGCAGGGACTTAAAGGACTGTTCCGAGCCATCTGAATATATTAGGGCATGGTCCGCATAGAGGGAGATCTTTTCAGACAGCTCCCCATGACAGATGCCACCCACCGCCGCCGTCTGTCGCACCGCCAGAGCAAGGGGGTCTACTGCCAGTGCAAACAGGAGCGGTGAAAGCGGGCAGCCCTGCCCTGTTCCCCTCTGCAAGGAAAAAGCATCAGATAGATCCTTGTTAGTACATACCCTAGCCCTAGGGTTAGTGTAGAGCAGGCGGACCCATTCAATGTACTGGGGGCTAAAGCCCATGCGGCGCATTGTTTCCCAAAGAAAGGACCACTTAGCGGTATCAAAGGCTTTCAGCACATCCATTGATAGCACCAGTCCACTTTATTTGGTCAGTAGCTGCCCTGTGAATATGAAAATACATGTCTGTAGATCTATCTAGAGGGTCCATACATCCAATCAATCTAGAGGTCTGTGGATTTAATAATTCTGGAGATCCATAGATTAAATCAGTCTAGAAGTCTGTAGATCTAATTAGTCTGGAGGTCTGTAGATCTATTCAATCTAGTGCTTTATATATATATAATCTATCTATACATCTGTAGATTTACACTATACAATCAAGAGATCACTAGATCTACTCAATCTTAAGGTCTAGAGATCTAACCAATTTAGAAGGTCACTAGATCTAATCAGTCTAGAAGTCCGTAGATCTAATAAATCTAGAGGGTCTACATCAGTAGATCCATTCAATCTAGAGATCTGTAGAGCTAATCAATGTGCAGGTCAGTAGATCAAATCAATCTAGAGATACAACAATCTAATCAGTTCAAAGATCCATATATCTAATCAATCAAGACATTAGTAGATCTATTCAATCTCTCCTCGCCGTAACCCGGCCCTCTCCTCGCCGTAACCCGGCCCTCTCCTCGCCGTGACCCGGCCCTCTCCTCGCCGTGACCCGGCCCTCTCCTCGCCGTGACCCGGCCCTCTCCTCGCCGTAACCCGGCCCTCTCCTCGCCGTGACCCGGCCCTCTCCTCGCCGTGACCCGGCCCTCTCCTCGCCGTGACCCGGCCCTCTCCTCGCCGTGACCCGGCCCTCTCCTCGCCGTGACCCGGCCCTCTCCTCACCGTGACCCGGCCCTCTACTCGCCGTGACCCTGCCCTCTCCTCACCGTGACCCGGCCCTCTCCTCACCGTGACCCTGCCCTCTCCTCGCCGTGACCCGGCCCTCTCCTCACCGTGACCTGGCCCTCTCCTCACCGTGACCCTGCCCTCTCCTCACCGTGACCCGGCCCTCTCCTCACCGTGACCCGGCCCTCTCCTCGCCGTGACCCGGCCCTCTCCTCGCCGTGACCCGGCCCTCTCCTCACCGTGACCCGGCCCTCTACTCGCCGTGACCCTGCCCTCTCCTCACCGTGACCCGGCCCTCTACTCGCCGTGACCCTGCCCTCTCCTCGCTGTGACCCGGCCCTCTCCTCACCGTGACCTGGCCCTCTCCTCGCCGTGACCCGGCCCTCTTAGCGCCGTGACCCGGCCCTCTCCTCACCGTGACCCGGCCCTCTCCTCGCTGTGACCCGGCCCTCTCCTCGCTGTGACCCGGCCCTCTCATCGCCGTGACCCGGCCCTCTCCTCACCGTGACCCGGCCCTCTCCTCGCTGTGACCCGGCCCTCTCCTCGCTGTGACCCGGCCCTCTCATCGCCGTGACCCGGCCCTCTCCTCACCGTGACCCTGCCCTCTCCTCACCGTGACCCGGCCCTCTCCTCGCTGTGACCCGGCCCTCTCCTCACCGTGACCCGGCCCTCTCCTCACCGTGACCCGGCCCTCTCCTCGCTGTGACCCGGCCCTCTCCTCGCTGTGACCCGGCCCTCTCCTCACCATAACCCTGCCCTCTCCTCACCGTGACCCGGCCCTCTCCTCACCATAACCCTGCCCTCTCCTCACCGTGACCCTGCCCTCTCCTCACTGTGACCTGGCCCTCTCCTCGCTGTGACCCGGCCCTCTCCTCACCATGACCCTGCCTTCTCCTCACCGTGACCCGGCCTTCTCACCGTGACCCGGCCCTCTCCTCACCGTGTCCCGGCCCTCTCCTCACCGTGACCCGGCCCTCTCCTCACCATAACCCTGCCCTCTCCTCACCGTGACCCGGCCCTCTCCTCACCGTGACCCGGCCCTCTCCTCACTGTGACCCGGCCCTCTCCTCACCATAACCCTGCCCTCTCCTCACCGTGACCCGGCCCTCTCCTCACCGTGACCCTGCCTTCTCCTCACCGTGACCCGGCCCTCTCCTCACCGTGACCCGGCCCTCTCCTCACCGTGACCCTGCCTTCTCCTCACCGTGACCCGGCCCTGTCACCGTTACCCGGCCCTCTCCTCACCGTGTCCCGGCCCTCTCCTCACTGTGACCCGGCCCTCTCCTCACCGTGACCCGGCCCTCTCCTCACCGTGACCCAGCCCTCTCCTCACCGTGACCCGGCCCTCTCCTCACCGTTACCCGGCCCTCTCCTCACCGTGTCCCGGTGTCTTGTCAAATACAGTCCCCTATCATATAGTGTCCGCCCTGTACTGCGCAGGCGCAGTACGGAGGACAAACAAGACGCCGAAAGTCTCCGAAGTTTAACAGCTGATCATCAGCTGTACACGGCGCCTGGCTTTTATTCTCACCCTATGTCCAGGTTCATTCCCTACTATCCAAGTGGACATAGAGTGAGAATAAATAGTTGCCGAGCGCAGCGAGGCCGTGCCCGAAGCGTGGCGAGTGAAGCGAACCCGCGAGGGGCCCTCTTACACTGCCATCGCTAACAAGTGCCCAAGCGCCGTGTACAGCTGATGGTCAGCTGATCAACTTCGGGCATTTTCGGCATCTCCTTCTGCTCCGTACTGCACAAGCGCTGCGCCTGCGCAGTACGGAGCGGACACTATCTGATACGAGGACAGTATATGTCAGAACACCGGCCCTCTCCTCACTGTGACCCGGCCCTCTCCTCACCGTGACCCGGCCCTCTCCTCACCGTGACCCGGCCCTCTCCTCACCGTGTCCCGGCCCTCTCCTCACTGTGACCCGGCCCTCTCACCGTTACCCGGCCCTCTCCTCACCGTGTCCCGGCCCTCTCCTCACTGTGACCCAGCCCTCTCCTCACCGTGACCCGGCCCTCTCCTCACCGTGACCCGGCCCTCTCCTCACCTAGACCCGGCCCTCTCCTCACCGTGACCCGGCCCTCTCCTCGCCGTGACCCGGCCCTCTCCTCACCGTGACCCGGCCCTCTCCTCACCTAGACCCGGCCCTCTCCTCACCGTGACCCGGCCCTCTCCTCACCGTGTCCCGGCCCTCTCCTCACTGTGACCCAGCCCTCTCCTCACCGTGACCCGGCCCTCTCCTCACCGTGACCCGGCCCTCTCCTCACCTAGACCCGGCCCTCTCCTCACCGTGACCCGGCCCTCTCCTCGCCGTGACCCGGCCCTCTCCTCACCGTGACCTGGCCCTCTCCTCACCGTGACCCGGCCCTCTCCTCGCTGTGATCCGGCCCTCTCCTCGCCGTGACCCGGCCCTCTCCTCGCCGTGACCCGGCCCTCTCCTCGCTGTGACCCGGCCCTCTCCTCGCTGTGACCCGGCCCTCTCCTCACTGTGACCCGGCCCTCTCCTCACTGTGACCCGGCCCTCTCCTCACCATAACCCTGCCCTCTCCTCACCGTGACCCTGCCCTCTCCTCACCGTGACCCTGCCCTCTCCTCACCGTGACCTGGCCCTCTCCTCGCTGTGACCCGTCCCTCTCCTCACCGTGACCCGGCCTTCTCACCGTGACCCGGCCCTTTCCTCACCGTGTCCCGGCCCTCTCCTCGCTGTGACCCGGCCCTCTCCTCACCATAACCCTGCCCTCTCCTCACCGTGACCCGGCCCTCTCCTCACTGTGACCCGGCCCTCTCCTCGCTGTGACCCGGCTCTCTCCTCACCATAACCCTGCCCTCTCCTCACCGTGACCCGGCCCTCTCCTCACCGTGACCCGGCCCTCTCCTCATTGTGACCCGGCCCTCTCCTCACCATAACCCTGCCCTCTCCTCACCGTGACCCGGCCCTCTCCTCACCGTGACCCTGCCTTCTCCTCACCGTGACCCGGCCCTCTCCTCACCGTGACCCTGCCTTCTCCTCACCGTGACCCGGCCTTCTCACCATGACCCGGCCTTCTCCTCACCGTGTCCCGGCCCTCTCCTCACTGTGACCCGGCCCTCTCCTCACCGTTACCCGGCCCTCTCCTCACCGTGTCCCGGCCCTCTCCTCACTGTGACCCGGCCCTCTCCTCACTGTGACCCGGCCCTCTCCTCGCTGTGACCCGGCCCTCTCCTCACCGTGACCCGGCCCTCTCCTCACCGTGTCCCGGCCCTCTCCTCGCCGTGACCCTGCCCTCTCCTCGCCGTGACCCTGCCCTCTCCTCACCGTGACCCTGCCCTCTCCTCACCGTGACCCGGCCTTCTCACCGTGACCCGGCCCTCTCCTCACCGTGTCCCGGCCCTCTCCTCACTGTGACCCGGCCCTCTCCTCGCTGTGACCCGGCCCTCTCCTCACCATAACCCTGCCCTCTCCTCACCGTGACCCGGCCCTCTCCTCACCGTGACCCTGCCTTCTCCTCACCGTGACCCGGCCCTCTCCTCACTGTGACCCGGCCCTCTCCTCGCTGTGACCCGGCCCTCTCCTCACCATAACCCTGCCCTCTCCTCACCGTGACCCGGCCCTCTCCTCACCGTGACCCGGCCCTCTCCTCACTGTGACCCGGCCCTCTCCTCACCATAACCCTGCCCTCTCCTCACCGTGACCCGGCCCTCTCCTCACCGTGACCCTGCCTTCTCCTCACCGTGACCCTGCCTTCTCCTCACCGTGACCCGGCCTTCTCACCGTGACCCGGCCCTCTCCTCACCGTGTCCCGGCCCTCTCCTCACTGTGACCCGGCCCTCTCCTCACCGTGACCCGGCCCTCTCCTCACTGTGACCCGGCCCTCTCCTCGCTGTGACCCGGCCCTCTCCTCGCCGTGACCCGGCCCTCTCCTCACCGTGACCCGGCCCTCTCCTCGCCGTGACCCGGCCCTCTCCTCGCCGTGACCCGGCCCTCTCCTCGCCGTGACCCGGCCCTCTCCTCGCCGTGACCCGGCCCTCTCCTCGCCGTGACCCGGCCCTCTCCTCACCGTGACCCGGCCCTCTCCTCGCTGTGACCTGGCCCTCTCCTCACCGTGACCTGGCCCTCTCCTCACCGTGACCTGGCCCTCTCCTCGCTGTGACCCGGCCCTCTCCTCGCTGTGACCTGGCCCAACTGAGAAGGAACCTATCCAACTGAGAAGTGAGCTATGCAGCAAAGGTCCACCCATTTATCGGTTCAGGATTGCATATGCTATCATGATATGGGTTTTGTATTGTGGCCTCAAGGGTTATAGACCTTTCTCCTGTCCCACATGTCTGGGAAACTTCAGGATGATGGTGGCAAGGTCACCCTAGCTCTGCTTTCAACTCCTTATAGGGGTTGTAAAGGTAAAAGATTTTTCACCTTAATGCATTCTATGCATTAAGGTGAAAAAACATCCGACAATACCGGCCATTGGCTCGCACTGCTGTCAATCACGTCCAATGATGCGGCGCGCCGGGGGGTGATACAGTGAGCGGCAATGGCCGCCGGCTGTATCATGGGAGGGAGCTCACATGAAGATGTTGAGTCCTTGCGGTGGGGGAGCCGAGACAGACGCCGAGGGACCCCAGAAGACCAGGTTCAGGGGCCAAAACGAGCTGCACAGTAGAAGTGAGTATAACATGTTTGTTATTTAAAAAAAATATATATATATATATCTTTAGTGATCCTTTAAGAGGACAATGCCTTAAATGTTCCCCCCGTTCTCCACTACGGCGCTGGTTCTCATGAGATGCTGGCCTTTGGCTACTTGTTCTGCTGTGACCCTCTCCTGCTACATACCAGTCTCAGTGCCGAAGTGATGAACCACAAGTACCAGCAAGCCTGCTCTGCCTACAGAGCCACCTATACTCCTGTCCTGACAGCCTGTAGATCTAATCAATCAAGGAGGGAGGATGCCTTGTCTGTAACACTCTATAATGGTTATGATATCCTGGAGTCTGATATACGGGGAGGGTTGCCACCTGTCCGGGATTCACTCGGACAGTTCGGGTTTGGAATCATTCAGACTGCCTGAAACCCGGACACGTTATTCAGACTGGACTGTGGCTTCTCAGCACGGTTGCTGCCTGCAGTTGTCTAAGTTGAGAGTGTCTCTCTCTCCCCATCCCCCCCTCTCTCTCCTGCCTCTGAGTGAGAACACCAAGGTAAATCAGAGTTCTCAGAGCACCCCTTACATCAGAGTTCCCCTTTACATCAGAGTCCTCTTCATAAATCAGAGTTCTCAGTGTTCCCCCTTAAATCAGAGTTCTCAGAGCACCCCTTACATCAGAGTTCCCCTTTACATCAGAGTCCTCTTCATAAATCAGAGTTCTCAGTGTTCCCCCTTAAATCAGGGTTCCCAGAGCATCCCTTATGTTAGAGTCCCCAGAGTCCTCTCCGTACATCAGAGTCTCCAGAGTCCTCCCTTACAGTGAAAGGGAAAACTCTGCGAGTTCAAATGTAAAAGAACTCTGTGGATTCAGATGTAAAAGGGGACTCGTGTTATTAACTTCATATGATTAGAAATGTTATTTAACAAAAGTCAGTACACCCCTAAGTGAAAATCTCCAAATTGGGTCAATTAGCCATTTTCCCTCCCCGGTGTCATGTGACTCGTTAGTGTTACAAGGTCTCAGGTGTGAATGGGGAGCAGGTGTGTTAAATTTGGTGTTATCGCTCTCACTCTCTCATACTGGTCACTGGAAGTACAACATGGCACCTCATGGCAAAGAACTCTCTGAGGATCTGATATAAAGAATAGTTGCTCTACATAAAGATGGCCTAGGCTATAAGAAGATTGCCAAGACCCTGAAACTGATCTGCAGCACGGTGGCCAAGACCATACAGCGGTATAACAGGACAGGTTCCACTCAGAACAGGCCTCGCCATGGTCCACCAAAGAAGTTGAGGTCACGTGCTCAGCGTCATATCCAGAGGTTGTCTTTGGGAAATAGACGTATGAGTGCTGCCAGCATTGCTGCAGAGGTTGTAGGGGTGGGGGGTCAGCCTGTCAGTGATCAGACCATATGCCGCACACTGCATCAAATTGGTCTGCATGGCTGTCATCCCAGAAGGAAGCCTCTTCTAAAGATGATGCACAAGAAAGTCCACAAACAGTTTGCTGAAGACAAGCAGACTAAGGAGATGGATTACTGGAACCATGTCCTGTGGTCTGATGAGACCAAGATAAACGTATTTGGTTCAGATGGTGACAAGCGTGTGTGGGGGTAACCAGGTGAGGAGGACAAAGACAAGTGTGTCTTGTCTACAGTCAAGCATAGTGGTGGGAGTGTCATGGTCTGGGGCTGCATGAGTGCTGCCGGCACTGGGGGGCTACAGATCATCAGAGGCGGCTCTCTAATTAGGCGAAATAGGCGGTGGCCTCAGGCCTCGCAGTCATAGGGGCCTCGCACAGCTGGCTAGTTTACCTAATTAGAGAGCCGCCCCTTCCAGCAGCAGAGATCCCCGTCATCTCACAGTCCTGTATCCCCTCACTCTGCTATAGGGAGAGATAACAGGCTGCGAGTGAGACGTGTGATCGGAGCTCCGGATCACAGACAGGGAGAGCCGCTCAGTAGAGCTCTGACAGATCTCCCCCCTCCCCCTGCTGCCCACACAGCCAGACAGAAGAGGAGAGAGAGCTTATGCTCCTCCTCCTCCCGCCCTCTCCTCCTGTGTCTGCCCCGCCCACTCTCCTCGGCAGTGTTCTCTGCTCTGCCTCACAGAAGGGGATGTGTGGGCGGGAAGATTCAAACTGGAGCCCAGCAAAAGGGGAGTCTGATCCATCCATCCATCCATCCATCCATCCCTCCAGTCCCATCCATCCATCCATCCATCCATCCATCCATCCATCCCTCCAGTCCCATCCATCCATCCATCCATCCATCCATCCATCCCTCCATCCATCCATCCATCCATCCCTCCATCCATCCATCCCTCCCTCCATCCATCCCTCCATCCATCCATCCATCCATCCATCCCTCCATCC